>NW_007377712.1:0-145006 GCF_000475195.1 Diaphorina citri
CAGGGCCGTATCCAGGATTTTAGGATTTGGCCGAGGGTCAAAACACTAATTTATCGTGCATGATTAGCGCTACGCAGTGTAGGCAACAAGACAATAAAAATACATTAATTTCTTGATGCTTTTCTTTTTAATGCAGCACGGTCGGATTCTAGTATTTCACGCTCTTGCCTAGGGGGAAATCGTGAAAGTAGTCTAAACAAGAACATGAAAGAGATCTTGGTCGAGTGCCTAATAGTAAAGAGGAAACGTATGGGATAATGAACCCTCTAAGAAAGTATTACTGAACTTAATGTTTAGGTACAACTACATACGAGTGTACCTTTTACCTTAATACTTGGAAGCTTGGAACCTGAAACTCCATGCAGTGGGGTTGCAAAACATTCACGTTGGGTATTCACGACACGAAAAGTAAAAAAAAAAAATATTCTGAATAAAAAAGTAAGTAGGAAAAGTTGGGAATTTTTCTACCTATTTCGTCTATCGTGTTTTCTTTCTTTCTTATTTTCAGTTTAACCTCTGAATTTACCAGCATAAATTATTACAATTTGCTATCAGTAACCTATAATCTATACGTACTTACATAAACATTGCATTATTTTACCATTTAGTTTTACTAACAACCAATTTTGAATAGGAAAGGTCCATGACCTGACCTAAAATAATATTTATGTACAGTCTGTACTTTCGAACTTACATAAACATTGCATTACTTTACCATTTAGTTTTACTAACAACCAATTTTGAATAGGAAAGGTCCATGACCTGACCTAAAATAATATTTATGTACAGTCTGTACTTTGCCTACATATAATTTTAATAAGTATTTGCAATGCGCAAAGTCAACTATGCATATTGGAACTAATAATAATCTTTCTCAATTTCTACTTGCTTTCTTTCTCCCCCGTCTCTCTTGATAGGAAAGTGGGGCCCTTTTTGAAACACGACAACTTACGTTTTCATCACGTGACGGAAGTTGAGATAAGAATTGTTTCATGTCGGGTTTCTGTGGATCAGCGATGGCAAGTACAGATAAACATCCGTCAACAGTGCCTAGTACTATGGCTTTACCATCGTCAGTGCTTTCCACAGCGCTCAGTTCAGCTTGTACTCGGAAGTTCGCTATCATTTCGGCGTCATTTGTCCTGTAAATAAGCCATAAACGGTGGAGTTCTAGTCAAAATTTGGTGTACCTAAACTGTGGGAAGATGTGTGGCGTTAGCGTTAGAATGGGAGTGAAAGAGTACCTCTTCACCAGCCTAAATTATCCTCAGACACCTTGACCTTTTTCAGTGTTGTTTTGCCATAACTCCCAATACCCGTATGAAATTAGATACCAGAATCTGGCATTTTCTTACCTGAACACTCGTAAAGTTTTCTTGCCACTATGATAGTACAAGACATACTCGTCAGTTTTGTTTACCAGAATCTGGCATTTTCTTACCTGAACACTCGTAAAGTTTTCTTGCCACTATGATAGTACAAGACATACTCGTCAGTTTTGTTGAACATGCAGATCACACTGAAAACACCTTCGGCAACTTTGGGTATGAACGTTCTCACAGTTGCGCCCTTTTTCAGCTCGAGCAGTTCTAAACCTCCTCTGAAATTAATGGAGGAAACAAAACAAAGTCATTGTCAGTAAGATTTTGATGGGAGTTTAGGAATGTATCACTCAATGAGTACTAGAGCTCACTGTGGCATCGTGAACTCTAAAGGCACTTATAGGCCCCGAAATAAAAATTTCTAACCTGGTTGGAGCATAGAGCCCATATTTGCCATCTTTCGTGCAGGAACCGCCCCATCTTGTGATATCTCTGACAACCCTCTTATATATCATTGACAATTTTGATAATAACCTATTTACAAACATATTTCCCCCCTTATTGTGGGAGTACTGTAGTACACAAAGATTTTTTCATTGACAATTTTGATAATAACCTATTTACAAACATATTTCCCCCCTTATTGTGGGAGTACTGTAGTACACAAAGATTTTTTGCATGGGTAGGTATGTTGGAAAATGTAGCTGTTGACTCAAAACTGACAATATATCATTGACAATTTTGATAATAACCGATTTACAAACATATTTCCCCCCTTATTGTGGGAGTACTGTAGTACACAAAGATTTTTTTCAAGTGCGATTGAACGCGCATTTCGCTCGCGTGTTTTATATCACACAAAAATCAGAGTGCACACTTGAGTCTTTTGTCAAAATCTGCATGAAAAGGATGCTGACGTGACAAAACCTCCATGTACACGTACCTTCCGTTGACTCAAAACTGACAATATATCATTGACAATTTTCATAATAACCTATTTACAAATATATTTCCCCCCTTATTGTGGGAGTACTGTAGTACACAAAGATTTTTTCAAGTGCGATTGAACGCGCATTTCGCTCGCGTGTTTTATATCACAGAAAAATCAGAGTGCACACTTGAGTCTTTTGTCAAAATCTGCATGAAAAGGATGCTGACGTGACAAAACCTCCATGTACACGTACCTTCCATTATAGTGCAGTAGGTAGGTAAATCTGCTAGATTTAAATTTAGTAAAAAAGCTTTAAGAACACACTCAAACAATCTGTAAGAAAAAGTTGAATAATTGTACAAGAGATGAACAAAAGCAAAGAGGAAAACGAAGAAGTCAAGTTTGTAACAAACCATGCAAATGAAAAGATGATTGACTGTAAACATTGCAGAAAAAGATAACGTACCTTCCATTATAGTGCAGTAGGTAGGTAAATCTGCTAGATTTAAATTTAGTAAAAAGCTTTAAGAACACACTCAAACAATCTGTAAGAAAAAGTTGAATAATTGTACAAGAGATGAACAAAAGCAAAGAGGAAAACGAAGAAGTCAAGTTTGTAACAAACCATGCAAATGAAAAGATGATTGACTGTAAACATTGCAAAAAAAGATAGGTGAGTTCTTCAATATTATTATTACATAGGTCTGATTGGTTAGAAACTTAGTAGTTAAAGAAATTGAGTGATAATGAATTGGGGGAAAACAGTAGGTAAGAATTTTTGATAGTTTACAGACCTAAAATGATTGAAGAACACAGATATCATAGGATGTGAGATTGGTATAAGTAAAAAAAAAATAATTATATTAAAAGAAGAAAATCGGAGATATAGTACAAGATTTAATTTTTCTAGTCCGCTAATATTACTTATAATCAGGACATGTTTAATTGGTATAAGTAAAAAAAAAGTAATTATATTAAAAGAAGAAAATCGGAGATATAGTACAAGATTTAATTTTTCTAGTCCGCTAATATTACTTATAATCAGGACATGTTTGTTTCATGTATACCTACCTATTTTTATTATGTTGTATTGTTTTATCTTGGGCCATTTTAATTTCACACTAAAGCAAGCGTTTATTTTTTGTACAAAAGTTGGAAAAAAGGAAGCTGAGATATTGTTTTATCTTGGGCCATTTTAATTTCACACTAAAGCAAGCGTTTATTTTTTGTACAAAAGTTGGAAAAAAGGAAGCTGAGATCATTTCTGTACAGAATAGTTGAAGAAGAAAATTTGTTAACACACTCAAACACAATTTTGTAAAAAGATTGAAGAGAAAAACCAAGGAATGCAATTTCAATTTTCTACCGAATAATTACTATGATTGTTGAACTCTTGACAAGTCTATTTCAGTAACCCTTTCACGTTCAATTGTTCATGGATAGGTGTTAGCCGTGTTAGATATGTAATTATGTATTAGGCGGTATCTTTGGTTAGAGATTTTCGTTTTCTTCATTATTGAAATGGCTTTCCTTGGAGCATTGGACGACACAATTAGCAAGAAAGAGAGAAAAAGAAATCGAGGGTTGAGTAAAATTTGACCATTTTTTCTTATATCTTTGGTTATAGATTTTCGTTTTCGTCATTATTGAAATCGCTTTCCTTGGAGCATTGGACGACACAATTAGCAAGAAAGAGAAAAAAAGAAATCGAGGGTTGAGTAAAATTTGACCATTTTTTCTTACGAATTTCTGCACCTTCCTTGAGATACGAACTGGTATAAATACTCGGTATCTTTGGTTATAGATTTTCGTTTGCGTCATTATTGAAATCGCTTTCCTTGGAGCATTGGACGACACAATTAGCAAGAAAGAGAGAAAAAGAAATCGAGGGTTGAGTAAAATTTGACCATTTTTTCTTACGAATTTCTGCACCTTCCTTGAGATACGAACTGGTATAAATACTCACCGCTGAAGTAGTCGGATTTCTTCCCTGTTGTGAACATGGATTAGTATTAGTCTTAGCTAAGATACATATTTAATTAATTAGATGAGAATTAAGGGATTGCTAGATCGTAATGTTCTCAAATGTTATCACGACTTGGACTCAAATGTTCTGATAAAGTAATTCTTGAGAGGACTTTCCACAACTGGTATCGAATAGTCAAGTCAAAATATCCTAGCAACAGTAGCAACACATCGTGAACTCTAAAGGCACTTATAGGCCCCGAAATAAAATTTTCTAACCTGGTTGGAGCATAGAGCCCATATTTGCCATCTTTCGTGCAGGAACCGCCCCATCTTGTGATATCTCTGACAACCCTCTTGTTTTTGATGTCAACAATTGTTGCCTTGTCCACATCTATCAGGGCGACTTGGTTTGCTTTCATAGGAATTGGTACTATACTGATCAAATCCTGCAACAAATTATAAACTATCAAGTAACACCTCTCAATAATATCAATAGCTCCTTTATTGAATTTACGGTTTACGAATCATGTGGCTTTGTCAGTATTTTATTGTTTCTTGTAATAGATGTGAATAGTTTCTTGCCTAAAACGACCACTTACCTTAACACCAGCTTGCTTGAGTGGTAGTTTACACACCATTGCTCCAGTTTTCGCATTAAATATATGGAGAGCTTCGCGGTGATGACCTTTGTCTGCTGCAAGAACCACAATGTTCTGGAAATCGCTGGTAACAATCCCTTCCTTGAAGCCCACTCCTGTAATGTTCCTCACAGGGTAGTCGAAGGTAAAGAGACGTGCGCCTGTAATAAAATAATAATGAAAACTCCTTTTAACCAAAACAGATATTTTATTTATTTCTCACAATGGGTATTTATCACGCGATATTTTCATTTTATTTTAGTAATGGAAACTTTATTTGATGGTTCACTATTTCCGAGTCAGGTACCGAAAATGAAAAGTTCGAAACTTCGTTAGAAATACGTACGTTGAAACGAAAATTTTTATTTACCTACTCTACAGGCGACAATTGAATTTCGTAAAACTCGCAAAACTATCCAAGTCATTGTACGACTAAAGTTTTTCCAGTGTTCACAGACAAGAGAAGAAAACTATAAAACAGTAAAGAAGAAAAACTCCGCGGTCAGTCGCGTCGTAGTGTGACGTCATCATATGTCTGACTGTTGCCACCTAGGAAGTCATTGTACGACTAAAGTTTTTCCAGTGTTCACAGACAAGAGAGGAAAACTATAAAACAGTAAAGAAGAAAAACTCCGCGGTCAGTCGCGTCGTAGTGTGACGTCATCATATGTCTGACTGTTGCCACCTAGATTCTTCCGTCTTTTTTCTGTGAACTTTTAGTGTCTCCCGCGGCTATTCTACTACCTAACCTCTTCTGGGCTTTCAACTTTCAACATAGCAACGAGTATCCACGATAAAGTAAGTCCAATTAATGTAACGACAGTTGCAATGAACTCTCAATTTCTGGGCTTTCAACTTTCAACATAGCAACGAGTATCCACGATAAAGTAAGTCCAATTAATGTAACGACAGTTGCAATGAACTCTCAAGAATACGTAAGATTTAGGCACTACAAATATTCGTATTATTAATATTTCTTTACATCTTTCTTCAGGAAAAATCTCTACGTCTGGTCAATGAAGAATGGTGACTTGGTGAAAGTTTTGGACGCCCATTTCGGAAGAATCATTTCCCTTGAGCCCTTGACAATCGGACATTGGAATTCTGTAAGTTAAAGAAATTCATTATTATTGTACAATTTGAGGAAGAATAAGGAAATGCCTGAAAAAGATCAATGCCACAAGAAGGGAAGTAATTTTCGCCACTTTGTTTCGCCAACAGGTGGTCACTTCGTCAATCGACAGATCGGTGAAGGTGTGGAATATCAACAATATTTTTGAACAGGTCCACGTGATAGATCGACACGAACTTCAAATTGATTCCATCACAAGAAGGGAAGTAATTGTCACCACTTTGTTTCGCCAACAGGTGGTCACTTCGTCTATCGACAGATCGGTGAAGGTGTGGAATATCAACAATATTTTTGAACAGGTCCACGTGATAGATCGACACGAACTTCAAATTGATTCCATTCGTGTTTCAGTCAAAAGAAGGAAGTGTCTGCAGATATAACTTGAGAAAGGTAACAGGGAACGTACTGGCAGAAATCTAGGAGTTCTCTGATATTTTCAATGATTGAATAAGAGGACCTCTATTCATCGCGTCATGCGATAGATCAAGGATTTAATTTTGCTAATTTTGTCAGAATACATATGATATGTATGTGAGTACTTACTTACAGTATGTAATCACAGTAATCAGTACAAACCCTAACTACACTACATGCTTGTCATTTTTTGAAACTCTCAAGGTCACATAACAGATCTTTTATGGAAGAGAAAGAACCCTTTGTTGTATGTGAGTACTCTTACTTACAGTATGTAATCACAGTAATCAGTACTAACCCTAACTACACTACATGCTTGTCATTTTTTGAAACTCTCAAGGTCACATAACAGATCTTTTATGGAAGAGAAAGAACCCTTTGTTACTAATTTGTCCGAAGCGAAATTCTAAAAGATTCTTTCCCTATTTGTTTTTTCAGTTCGGTGAGATGCCCTACCATATGGTACGATCTCGGAGATTTCAAGATCTTTACGAACACGTCTTGTTCAACTATGATTGGTTACATGCAAAGTTATCCTCTTGCCCTTTGCAAGCTGTGCTGAGTGACTTTGAAGACGCATGCATAAACATTGATGACCGAGAGGCGACAAGGTAAAGAGGGATACATTATTCACCAAGCGTCCACTGAGCATGTCCCAAACACCGACACATCCTCTTGTAACTGTCACAGCTACTCCGGCTTCTTGTGATATGCTGAAAATTAACAAAAATTAAATCCTTGATCTATCGCATGACGCGATGAATAGAGGTCCTCTTATTCAATCATATGAGTGGTCATTTATTTGCAAATGAGTGGTCATTTATTTGAAACATTTTAATGAAAGACGCTGTCTTACCAAATGGAATCAATTTGAAGTTCGTGTCGATCTATCACGTGGACCTGTTCAAAAATATTGTTGATATTCCACACCTTCACCGATCTGTCGATTGACGAAGTGCTAAGCTTTGGCTTACCAAGTCGAATTATCTTGGGATTAAGAGTATTCGAGCCAACCCAATGCCTAACCTACACACATCAACCCAAGGTTGAATTCAATACCAAGAAACTACCTCGAACGGAGATTCTAAAAGATAACAATAATAATGAATTTCTTTAACTTACAGAATTCCAATGTCCGATTGTCAAGGGCTCAAGGGAAATGATTCTTCCGAAATGGGCGTCATTAATTTCAAATAGGTACAGGCCTTGTCTTACGCAATTCCTAGGTGCGGAGTCCAGTGACCAGCACACCCCAGTGTGTTATAATGTTTTCTTGCAAAAATTGCTCTTTCTTTTAATTTTGCTGAACCTCATGGAATAATATACAAATTTCTGCAATAATAAGTTGTTAGAGATCCAGAAATGTAGGTATTTCTCAGTCAATATGTTTCCTAATTTATGAAATTTTGAAATGCAATGAATATTTCAAAAGTTAATAAAACAGTTGAATTGGTGTTCACCTGTGCCGTTGAATTTCCGTGTATTTGAAAGGTTTGGGGTTTCCTCCTCCCCAAACAGCCGAGAACACCAGACCACTGAAAAATGAGAAGTTTCCATCTTAAATAAGTAAAAGGTATGAAGGCACCTTTGACTACTTCATTCGAATCATTTATTCAATGGGGCATTGCTGATTTCTCGTCTGCAAAGTCAATAGAATTTACCTAGACCTACCTTTTTCCTTGTTCGAAATTTAAACAACAACTTTTATTCTTGTTAATTATAAAAAATGTTTTCAGAATAACTGACCTGTGAAATTGAAAAGATTCCATATCCCCTTCCGGTCTATAAGCTCGAACTTTCATGTGTGGATCGTCCAAAGTCCCAGACCAAAAGAAAATTCTAAAATCTTGCAGCGTTGAATATTCAATTTTCATCATAGGCCACAACTTGGGGTCATCTTCTGGACTTGTGAACCTAAGGAAAAGATGAATTAGATTATGAAATATTGATTGATTGTCAAATTATGCTCTTCAGTTTAGGGCTACATTTATTTTTTATCCTTTGTTTGGTAAATGCTTTTATTATTATTATTTTTATCGTTGTAAAGAACAATTGAGATTTTAGCTCAGTTGTGTCCAGGGCCTTTGAAATGTATGACTATGTTTTGATCAAGTGAAAGCAAGCTTTTTGTTGCCTTAGACTCATATTTTTATCGTTGTAAAGAACAATTGAGATTTTAGCCCAGTTGTGTCCAGGGCCTTTGAAATGTATGACTATGTTTTGATCAAGTGAAAGCAAGCTTTTTGTTGCCGTAGACTCATGCAGACACAATAGCTGGTCCTTGAAATCAGATAATAATGGTTCTCACTTGTTTTCCAGGTTGCCTCGCATATCAAATTGACACCAAGTGATTGGGCCTAAAATGAAGAAATGAGAGTTCAACAGATTTACTCCCACCACTTCTTCTCCCTCTGACAAAGGATTTTCAATGATGACAAACTCACTCGTAAGGCAATTCAGCAGGACAGACTGAAAAACGAAGAAATGTACATTTGAAAGTTGAAAAATGCCATCACTCAACGGATAATCCTTTTCCACCAGATGGTAAGTTCTCCTGCTACACGTAACTTGTTGTTCGTCGTGTTCAAGACGTGTCCTTATACTTGTGACCTTGTCCAACTGCATCCTTCTAACCTAACTTTTAAAATAGAACGAGAAAGATAGCCATTTTACGACACTCCTCTTTGAATCAATAAAACTTAGTTAACGCATACCTGACTGTTGTTGGTGTACGCTGCCGCGTAACGATTGTCTGGAGATAAACACAGCTGCTGCATGATACCTTCAAGTCCTGGGTTCACATCCCTTGTCATATCACTGGTAGATAGATCCCACGTGATGAATTTATTCGAGATGGACACAATGTATCGGAAGTCACTGGTCAGACAGAAGTCGAAAACAGCAAACTGATGTCCTTCGAGAGAATACTGGGCCGAGAAAGAAATAATATTGAAATGTAGAAAAGTATCTCAGCTAGCGGACAGTCCTTTGGGTGCTATTGTTACGCATGCCATCATAACGCCTGATGGAAAGTGAGTGCTGGGTTTTTAAAACTTAACATTTGATGCACATTGTTTAATACAAACCTAATGAGCCAAAATGTCCACAAATGGTGAAGGTTTGAACAAACAATCCTATATGGTCTATGCTGCAGTACTTTCCATCTAAAGTCCAACGATTTGAATTATTTTAGGTACATCGTATCTTCTGAGTCAGGCAATATCATAATTTGGAATCGACCAACTGAGCAAGTTTTGTTCAAAGAACTTCAACCTGGAATTGAACAGTTATCTTTCCTAGAAGACGGTACCAAAGTCATTGCCATTTCCAAGCCCATACCTCCCCCAGGAGCTGATATCCCAGCGAAAACTACGGCTACTGGAATTGTGAGGACAATTCCCTCAGGTAATTCTTTTATAATTTTATTATCTAAAGGTAAGGATGATATTGGCTTTAAGGAAGCAACAGATGTTTGCGAAAGTAACTTTATTCGGCCTTTTATTGCAATGCAGACCCGAGCGACTCGACTGGAGTAATTCTAAAAGGAGTTTTCATTATTATTTTATTACAGGCGCACGTCTCTTTACCTTCGACTACCCTGTGAGGAACATTACAGGAGTGGGCTTCTTTGGTCTTACGTGAGGACTCTTCCCCCTATATGTGAGTATTGAAATTCAACTCATCATGATTTATTTGATCTATATGACAACAGAATGTTTGCTAGTTCTCTGGAGGTCTATAATTTTGGATAGGAGCCAGGTTCAGAGTCGTTGGTCTTACGTGAGGACTCTTCCCCCTATATGTGAGTATTGAAATTCAACTTATCATGATTTATTTGATCTATATGACAACAGAATGTTTGCTAGTTCTCTGGAGGTCTATAATTTTGGATAGGAGCCAGGTTCAGAGTCTAGCTTTCTACAATGGAGGTGCTGTAAGTATATGTTGTAATTATTACATATGTGAGTGTTTTTATATTCTTTTGATTCTTTCAGATAACGAGTCAGTTGAAAGCGTCCTGCAGCTGAAATTTGATAAAAATGAAACAGTGGTTCTAGCATCTACGGCCAATGGATTTGCCGTTTGGTTTCTTATGCCTGATGAAGAAAATCAAAATATTCGGGGAATATTTTTGAGCTTACCTCACAGTGTGCGAAATATCACAACAAGAATGTTAACGTCCAATTCTGTCATGCTTTCAGCGGATGGTAACTATGCGATTGCTGGTGTGAGGTAAGAAATTTTATTTTCCAGGTTTATGAAGTTGTGGGCCTAATGATAACAAATTAATACAGGTATGTACACTTTAAGCACCACACGTGTTCTTCCGTCTTTTTTCTGTGAACTTTTAGTGTCTCCCGCGGCTATTCTACTACCTAACCTCTTCTGGGCTTTCAAGTTTCAACATAGCAACGACTATCCACGATAAAGTAAGTCCAATTAATGTAACGACAGTTGCAATGAACTCTCAAGAATACGTAAGATTCAGGCACTACAAATATTCGTATTATTAATATTTCTTTACATCTTTCTTCAGGAAAAATCTCTACGTCTGGTCAATGAAGAATGGTGACTTCAGTAGTTTGAAAAATTTCCTTTAGTTTTTCGGATTTTTGGTTGTTGTTCTTTTCCTGACTTTCTTTCCTCCCTTTCAAAAACTGATTTAGCAAAAATCGAAATAGCAAACTATCACTTTTGTTTTTTGAATCCGAAGTTTTATATTTGTTTTCTTTTATTAGTTTAAAGACAGCAGTTTGGTCTTTGTCATTATTTTCTTTCAGTTTTTCAGGTGTTTGGTCATTGTTTTCCTTTAGTATTCCATGTCTTCCTTTCCTCCATTTTAAAAATTGATTTATCCTATGAAGATTTTTGAATTCATTTTTCAATTGCTTTAATTTCTTAAACATTTCAATTAAATGTTTTAAATCGTCAGCTTTTTTGTTTTTCGTGCGATTCATGGGTATCACTTTCCATCTATTTTTCCCCATTAATCTACGTCTTTTAACGTTATAAGTTACTTCAGTTTTATGTAGACTTTGTTCTGTTTGTAAAGATCTTTCAGTTTGTAAATCAGTTTGATCTGTTGCAACATTAACATATTGTAAAAATCCCCTTTGAGTCCAGGCAATAACTTTTAACGTGTTGCAATATAGATTTCCCGACTTCACCAGATTTGTTTTCAATATGGGTATCTTAGAAGTGACATTCATTCGGAGTACTTTTTGTGTGCTAGGCTTTGAAACATTCACATTAAGCACTTTTCCCAGGTAATTGATCTTCGGGTGTCGTGCTTCGGTTTGTAACTTGTGCGTTATTTTCCTTCCTCCAACAAAAGGAGTTATTTGACTGTTTGATTTATTTTTTACTTGCCGGTTGAGTGGGATACTAAGGTGCACGGAAATTAAGCATGCAATGATAAGAACGGTGTCAAAATTCTGCACTTTTCCCAGGTAATTTATCTTCGGGTGTCGTGCTTCGGTTTGTAACTTGTGCGTTATTTTCCTTCCTCCAACAAAAGGAGTTATTTGACCGTTTGATTTATTTTTTACTTGCCGGTTGAGTGGGATACTAAGGTGCACGGAAATTAAGCATGCAATGATAAGAACGGTGTCAAAATTCATTTCATTTGAACTACACAGCTCATTATGTTTTTTTTTATTTTATTTTATTATTATTATTATTTAAAAGATAATTGGGATAAACCGAAAATTTGGAATATTTTGTGAAGCAATAATTATTTTGTGTTGAAGATATCTGTGAGTTATTTGGCTGCAAAGACCCTCAGGTAATTATTTTATAATTTTATTATCTAAAGGTAAGGATGATATTGGCTTTAAGGAAGCAATGCTACAACAGATGTTTGCGAAAGTAACTTTATTCGGCGTTTTATTGCAATGCAGACCTGAGCGACTCGACTGGAGTAATTTTAAAAGGAGTTTTCATTATTATTTTATTACAGGCGCACGTCTCTTTACCTTCGACTACCCTGTGAGGAACATTACAGGAGTGGGCTTCAAGGAAGGGATTGTTACCAGCGATTTCCAGAACATTGTGGTTCTTGCAGCAGACAAAGGTCATCACCGCGAAGCTCTCCATATATTTAATGCGAAAACTGGAGCAATGGTGTGTAAACTACCACTCAAGCAAGCTGGTGTTAAGGTAAGTGGTCGTTTTAGGCAAGAAACTATTCACATCTATTACAAGAAACAATAAAATACTGACAAAGCCACATGATTCGTAAACCGTAAATTCAATAAAGGAGCTATTGATATTATTGAGAGGTGTTACTTGATAGTAATCTGAGATTAAATATATGACAACAGGTTTGTTCATCCAACTACATAATATTCAGTTTTATTCTGATCATGTAAATATTTTTCACTATATTAAATTTTGAGTTGCCTTTGTCTGAAAAAGAGGGAGGGTACATACCTACCTATGTAGGAGATATAAAAGATTTTGTTGATATTAGATGTATCTACACTTAATAATAATAAAATTCGATCCAGTTCAAAACTAGTAAGTACTTTCGCACTTAGGTACAACTAGTATGTAGATGAGATACGAGTACTCATGTAGGTGGTAAACTGGTAAACTCGTGAGTTGGTTCTCTTCCAATACCACAAGAAAGCTAGAAACTAGAAACATAACAATATTTTATTGGTTAACTCAAGTATAAATAATATGGCCCTCATACTTTCTTCCCTTTATCATAGGTAGAAATGGCACTGTGACAAGGCTTATCTACAATTTCCAGAAACAAGGCGCCACTAGTATTTTCCCCCTGAAAAATCTACATATAGGCATCGCAGGCACTTGAACTTTTTTGAAACAAGGCGCCACTAGTATTTTCCCCCTGAAAAATCTACATATAGGCATCGCAGGCACTTGAACTTTTTTGCGCTCTGTCTAGTCTAGTTTAGACAAAAGTTCACTCGTAATAAGCGAGAAAGCTAATTTGAGATATTTCTCTCGTGAAACGTAAAAGTGGGAAACTAGTTTAGACAAAAGTTCACTCGTAATAAGCGAGAAAGCTAATTTGAGATATTTCTCTCGTGAAACGTAAAAGTGGGAAAGATATTTGAGAAAAGAATAATGAAATCGATTAAGCCAGAGCGAAAACGGAATCCTACCTATTTAAGTATGTCGAACTGTTTTGACATGGCGGGGTGGAGCGCGGTATCATTAATGAAGGTGAGACCTGCTGAATTGGTTTGTGTAAGGAATGTAAGGATACACATGCTTACTGGAACTTGGCCTTATGCACTGCCGTACGCTAGACACTCGTTATGGTGTACTGAGAGGTTTGCAAATGCTGGTCGGCGCGGCGCTTGATAATCAAAAAGTTTCAAATCCCAAATGTATGCACCTGAGTGCAAATTGGCTTTTACAGTAGGTAGGTAGAATGCTATAATTTCTGCAACTGGCAACTGGTCACATTCGGGCAGGTACCTAAAACAGGGATATAAAAATACAATAATTACTTTTAATTACTCCCTCGTGACGTCATAATTTAGGTACTTTATTACTCAAATATTGATTGACCTACTGCACTGCTTTTGATATTAGCACGCAATATGTTAATATTTTAATATTCTAAACAATTTCCAAAAACAAGGCGCCACTAGTATTTTTCCCCCTGAAAAATCTACATAAAGGCATCGCAGGCACTTGAACTTTTTTGCGCTCTGTCTAGTCTAGTCTAGTCTAGACAAGAGTTCACTCGTAATAAGCGAGAAAGCTAATTTGAGATATTTCTCTCGTGAAACGTAAAAGTGGGAAAGATATTTGAGAAAAGAATAATAGAATACGAGTCAAGGGTACCATGAACGTTTAAAGAGGATGTGGGGGGAACATTGTAAAAATAAGCAGTCTAGACATGCATGCACTACACTAAAACAAAACGGGGACTAATGTGTTAAAAAAATCAATTTAAAATCGACATAATGATAGGATATAAGTGGAATCCTATCTATGTAGGTATGTCGAACTGTTTTGACCATGGCGGGGCGGAGCGCGATATCCTTAATGAAGGTGAGACCTGCTGAATTGGTTTGTGTAAGGAATGCAAGGATACACATTACACATGCTTACTGGAACTTGGCCTTATGCACTGCCGTACGCTAGACACTCGTAATGGTGTACTGAGAGGTTTGCAAATGCTGGTCGGCGCGGCGCTTAATAATCAAAAAGTTTCAAATCCCAAATGTATGCACCTGAGTGCAAATTGGCTTTTACAGTAGGTAGGTAGAATGCTATAATTTCTGCAGAAGTCATCAGTGACCGCAGGCCGCGCAAATCTAATCCAGCCGAAAACACCACCACAAAAAAATTCGTATATGGTGCTGGATCTTATATTGTCATCAAAAAATTGGCCGAGCTTTCATCTGTTTAAACTTTCGACTGTTTTCCTCTTTCTCCCCAGGAAGTAATACAAACTGTAAATAAGAAATGCGTCCATTTCACCAAAATCCACGCACCATGGTCCGTATTGTGTCCAAGTCATCAGTGACCGCAGGCCGCGCAAATCTAATCCAGCCGAAAACACCACCACAAAAAAATTCGTATGGTGCTGGATCTTATATTGTCATCAAAAAATTGGCCGAGCTTTCATCTGTTTAAACTTTCGACTGTTTCCCTCTTTCTCCCCAGGAAATTCGTATATGGTGCTGGATCTTATATTGTCATCAAAAAATTGGCCGAGCTTTCATCTGTTTAAACTTTCGACTGTTTCCCTCTTTCTCCCCAGGAAGTAATACAAACTGTAAATAAGAAATGCGTCCATTTCACCAAAATCCACGCACCATGGTCCGTATTGTGTCAGTATGCAGAAGAGTTGAATATGCGCGCTCCTCTACAGGTAAAAATGCATTTTCAAATGTTGAAGAAATCCGTACATTTCAAACATTTGTTTGGACTATTCGTTGATGGGAAATCTAGATCAAAATTCCGAGGGAAGAAAGAGGACATATTGAGGGAAGGTGGGATGATCACATATTCATATTCCAAGTATTAATCGTACCTTGGAGCCCGAGGGAAGAAAGAGGACATATTGAGGGAAGGTGGGATGATCACATATTCATATTCCAAGTATTAATCGTACCTTGGAGTCATTAGAATGGATTGGGGATAATGGGCTGGTGCCAAATGAACTCGTGTGTAGGGGCCTTTAAATCCCAATACTGTTCTGGAAACATCCAGTGTGTTCGAATACTGTTCACTTGTTTGTTATTGTATAGGTTTCAATATACATCAACACACAAAAAAGTTGGATTGGGGATAATGGCCTGGCGCCAAATGAACTCGTGTGTAGGGGCCTTTACTGTTCTGGAAACATCCAGTGTGTTCGAATACTGTTCACTTGTTTGTTATTGTATAGGTTTCAATATACATCAACACACAAAAAAGCGGAAAGCGGATAAATCTACACAAACTTGCAGATTTAAAAGGTCAAGGTTGAAATGTCTGCACACTGGATTTCATAATCACTAGAATAGGCTACTTTGATATCGGCAAAATATACGTTTATATACCTAGTTAACCTGACAAAAAATACAATTGAAGGTACAACAGGAGCTTGATTACAGTCAAATTCAATGAAACTAACGTAGTTAGAAGTATCAAAGCTTACGGAAGAAAATTTCCCATGAGTATCCCATTAAACCTTCAGGAGGTTTCTCTCTGGGATAACGTAGGTTCTTTTACTTCTTTTCCTTTATGTAAATACTGGTTACATCTGCTTCAACTATATATTCAGAGAAGGTCGTGTTTTCTGGTTCATTTTCGTTTCCTTTTCGTTCAAAAATAACATTTTTGTTTTGAGAAGTAGTCGTTTCACAATTCTTTTCTTTTATATATTCAGAGAAGGTCGTGTTTTCTGGTTCATTTTCGTTTCCTTTTCGTTCAAAAATAACATTTTTGTTTTGAGAAGTAGTCGTTTCACAATTCTTTTCTTTTATATATTCAGAGTTGAAGAAAGAAGATTTTTTTTTCAAAGTTTGGTACATATTTTTTGAAGTAGGTATAGCTCAAAAAATCCATAAGGAATTAAGCACACATATTCACGTGTTATAGGATACATATCTGTTCAAGAAACGGCCCGACACGACGCGACGGCGCGACAATGCGACATTTAAGAAAAGTTTGCGACCTTGTCTAAAAGGCCATGTAAAAAGAATGATAAAATCCATGTGTAGAATCCATGTTCCAAAATCTAACAATCCCCATTTCACAGACTGTTTGAATAAAAACAAAATGATGAAAGCCCAATATTGGAAAAGCGCAAAGCAGCAAATGCCCGTGACACGTCAGTAGAAAACAAGATGAAGATGGGAAATATGAGTCTGCAATACAACCGATATAAATTACTGAAAACTACTGTGGTAAAAAAAAGAAAAGCTATTCATATCTAATTGATTAGGTCGATAGGTACATAACTAGAACTAGAACCATGTGAGGGAGAGAGGAAGGGAAACAGAATGAAATAAAAATAAATCTCAAGAAAATTTCATCGGACAAAAAGAATTTTCAAAACTTTTCAGTTGATTCGTTGGAATATTGCCAAAAAAGAACTTTTCTGTGTTAATTTTCAAAGGTTTATGAATCTAAAAGGGTGTCCAAAAAGCACAAATGGTATTATAGGTAATGTTGCCTTTGACTAGCCCTTTTATTTTAGCTAATCATTATTTATTCATAAGTTTGTTTGTTTTTTCAGATCAAATTGCCTTTCGATGAAAACCTAAATCAATATTAATAATGATAAAAAAGTGATTTAGTTTTGAAATCCAAAACTCCCTTCAAAACATTGTTCTTGGGTAGGTACGTGTTTAGTGTATACCCTTTATTCAAAGTTATGGAGATTTTTATTCCAGTAGAGATACATATGTATCAACATAGTAGGAAAAATATACAGATGGAAAACTAATAATGCACCTGTTATAGCAGCCTTTCCAATCCTTTTTACATGACCATTATGTTAGGACAAATGGTGCAGTTAATGCCGTCTGCAATGCGTCTGTTATCTCTACAATCATGAAACTGTAATCGTACATTTGAATTTGTTGGACTCACTATTCTTGCATTATTTACCAGTTTACTGGTGATGGCCCTAACTTTCTTAAACAAGACGTGTTCGTAAAGATCTTGAAATCTCCGAGATCGTACCATATGGTAGGGCATCTCACCGAACTGAGAAAACAAACAGGGGAAGAATCTTGAGAGTTTCAAAAAATGACAAGCACGTAGTGTAGTTAGGGTTAGTACTGATTACTCTGATTACATACTGTAAGTAAGTACTCACATACATATATGTATTCTGAAAATATCAGAGAACTCCTAGATTTCTGCCAGTACGTTCCCTGTTACCTTTCTCAAGTTATATCTGCAGACACTTCCTTCTTTTGATTGAAACACGAGTGGTTGAATTGGAACTTTCCGATCTGCGACTCCCTCTTTGTCAGTCAGATTGAATCTATGGAGGTATAGAAATTTAATTAATTTCAAATACAGGCCTTGTCTTACGCAATTCCTAGGTGCGGAGTCCAGTGACCAGCACACCCCAGTGTGTTATAATGTTTCCTTGCAAAAATTGCTCTTTCTTTTAATTTTGCTGAACCTCATGGAATAATATACAAATTTCTGGAATAATAAGTTGTTAGAGATCCAGAAATGTAGGTATTTCTCAGTCAATATGTTTCCTAATTTATTAAATTTTGAAATGCAATGAATATTTCAAAAGTTAATAAAACAGTTGAATTGGTGTTCACCTGTGCCGTTGAATTTCCGTGTATTTGAAAGGTTTGGGGTTTCCTCCTCCCCAAATTCCAAGGAAATAATCGGCAATGCTCGAGTGGAAATAGATTGCCATGTTCATATTCTTGAAATAGCGTTCCTTGGCTGTATCTCGGAACTGTCTGTAAAATTCAGGAAATTGGGACGACATTAAAAACTGTATTTTTACCTAATGAAAATAGATTGCCTAATCGAATAGGTAAGGAAACATTAGGTAATATTGCAACTTGAAATTTTAATATCTATTCATGTTCCTTCAATCGTTTTTGATTCAAATTTACAGTATGACTGATCTATCTTGGAACCTTTACCTGTGATACCAGTTCATTACATTAACCCCATCCGCCTCTCTTTCTGACAGATAATTGGGTAAATCATTCCTTATTCTTGTCCAAAGAAGTGGAGGAATTCGACGCACGGGTGGTAAATGGTATTGGTAGACGTCATCCAGAACTTTATCATCCAAAGATATTAGGTCCTCCAGTTCTGATTCGGACAGACCGCTTTTAGATGCTGTGATGTAGGCAAGAGCGTGAAATACTAGAATCCGACCGTGCTGCATTAAAAAGAAAAGCATCAAGAAATTAATGTATTTTTATTGTCTTGTTGCCTACACTGCGTAGCGCTAATCATGCACGATAAATTAGTGTTTTGACCCTCGGTCAAATCCTAAAATCCTGGATACGACCCTGCTATGCACTGGAAACACTGAAATATTTTCAAATGAGACGTAATCTGTATTTTACGAGGCGAATTGAAGCATTACTGACAGATTTATTTATAAAAGCCCTCTCTGGAATGGATCATTCTCACCTGTTTTTCAATTCTTTCAAATAGCATCATAATGGAATCCATGACTGTTGAAGCAAGATGGGTTTCTTGAGGCTTTGTATAACTCCTCCATCGACAAATCTCCGCGAAAACCAACTTGACAAAGATGGGCAACGAACATTTTCCGATTGCATTGGATACTAATCTCCATTGGTAATTTGACAAGTCTCGGGCTGCGGTTTTCATCCACATTCTGTGAAAAAAATAGATTATAACACCCAGTTCTAGGCGGAAAAAAAAACAATAGGAGAATCGAACAGTTTTGGCAGTTTGGTACAATGAATCCAATTAGACAACTTCTTTTGAAAAATCAAATAAACTTACTTGATGACTTGGGTTGCTAATTCTTCTCCTAAAGCTGTAACTTCGATGAAGTTTTCTGGTACATCGATCATTCTTCTGAGCAAGTTATAATCTCTGGACACTTCCACGTTGTTTTCTTCAGCTGCTACCGAAACCATCAGCTGAAAAACAAATAATTTTGAATTTAATATGGGTACTGATTCATTTCAACTCCTATTACTGAAATAACTATAAAATTTCATATTGCATCGCAATAAAACATGACTTTCTTTCCCGTAAAAGAGATGGTCCGCTGTATAATTGACTCTACTCTACTTACTTTGCAGTGAGGCGGTAACCTTGTTGGTAACCAGGACACCTTGTTGGCATCTTGGGCTCCAGTTAATTGATCAACCGAATCCAAGTAGACAAACAAGGGCTGCTCCCGACAAGCGTTGGTCAGCAAATGTTTGAAATGGGCTGTCAGCGGTACAATATCATCCGGAATGTCTTCAAATGGTAACATGTAGTTGTAGGAAATCTGGAACCAAATGAGGCAGATCTACTTTGGAGATATTGAAGAACATTTTAAATACACACCTAACTATCAGTTCTAGCAAGTAATGATCTAAAATCTAAATTAGTAGGTATGTATGTAGTACATACGACTATCAGTTCTAACAAGTAATGATCTAAAATCTAAATTAGTAGGTATGTATGTAGTACATACCAATCGGCCCATTGAACCAACGTAATATTTAAATTTACCAACTATCAGTTCTAGCAAGTAATGATCTAAAATCTAAATTAGTAAGTATGTATGTAGTACATACCAATCGGCCCATTGAACCAACGTAATATTTAAATTTACCTGTTGACATAATGAAATCAAAGTTGGAGTCAGAGCACTACTGTCGGGAGTTGTGCCCAAGAATCGAATGATGTTGATGGGTTTAACTCCAACGAACCACTGCGATGATGTTAGACCTGCGGTTTTAGCCAACAGTGAAGTTTTACCACAGCCTCCCTCCCCGTAGAGAACAATAGGTTTGTCATCATCTCCGGTCATGTAGTCTTTGATCCTCTCCAAAGTATCCTCTCGGCCATAGAATACCTGGGCAAAACCAACAGTTGTTTTACTCATAATAATTCACATCACCAGGAGCGTATGCCTTCCCGAAAAAGATCCATTGGAAATAATTTTAGGTAAATTTACCTGTTGACATAATGAAATCAAAGTTGGAGTCAGAGCACTACTGTCGGGAGTTGTGCCCAAGAATCGAATGATGTTGATGGGTTTAACTCCAACGAACCACTGCGATGATGTTAGACCTGCGGTTTTAGCCAACAGTGAAGTTTTACCACAGCCTCCCTCCCCGTAGAGAACAATAGGTTTGTCATCATCTCCGGTCATGTAGTCTTTGATCCTCTCCAAAGTATCCTCTCGGCCATAGAATACCTGGACAAAACCAACAGTTGTTTTACTCATAATAATTCACATCACCAGGAGCGTATGCCTTCCCGAAAAAGATCCATTGGAAATAATTTTAGGAATTATTATTTGTAGATCTAAGCATAAAGAACATTTGGGGAACTTTCGAGATTCATTGGACCATGAGAAAAAGGAGAATACGGGGTATTCTATTTTAAAAGATTTAAAGAACGGAATGAATTGACTTGTTTTCTCGGGTTTTGGTGCACCCTGAAATCCCAATAAGAATATTGTGCCCCTGAATTATTTTTCCAGGACAATCTTTAAACTGTACTATTTAGAAGAAGTTTGGGGAAATGAAGGAAGAAAAGAACGGAATGAATTGACTTGTTTTCTCGGGTTTTGGTGCACCCTGAAACCCCAATAAGAATATTGTGCCCCTGAATTATTTTTCCAGGACAATCTTTAAACTGTACTATTTAGAAGAAGTTTGGGGAAATGAAGGAAAAAAAGAAAGCTGTCTGGGACTAAATTATCCTACTTTACCTGGACGGAATTATTACACGCGTGCAAATGTTGTAATAAGAAAGCTGTCTGGGACTAAATTATCCTACTTTACCTGGACGGAATTATTACACGCGTGCAAATGTTGTAATGAAAGCTGTCTGGGACTAAATTATCCTACTTTACCTGGACGGAATTATTACACGCGTGCAAATGTTGTAATATCTCAGTCACAATTTGACCTTGAGGACTAGAGTCCTCCTTTCGCATGGCTCTGTCGACCAGTTTGGTTATGTTCTTGTAGAAGTGGGTGATAAAATGCTGCAAATATTCCTCGTGGGTTTCCGGATCCAAACCTTCTCTCCCAATCCATTCCACATTATATCTGTAACATGTTATGAACTTCTTTGAGGACTTTGATTTCTTCCTGTTGGAAGGTAAACCAACGGGCAAAAAATCCGATTTGTTAATGAGATTATTTGTTCATTGGTAAGACATTTTCCTAGTTCCTGCTGATGTGCAACCAGGCCGTCAAATGTCCGTAACCAATTGAGAAATTGAAGTAATATAATATTCATTTATGTACTTTATTTATTAGTCTCAGTCACAATTTGACCTTGAGGACTAGAGTCCTCCTTTCGCATGGCTCTGTCGACCAGTTTGGTTATGTTCTTGTAGAAGTGGGTGATAAAATGCTGCAAATATTCCTCGTGGGTTTCCGGATCCAAACCTTCTCTCCCAATCCATTCCACATTATATCTGTAACATGTTATGAACTTCTTTGAGGACTTTGATTTCTTCCTGTTGGAAGGTAAACCAACGGGCAAAAAATTCGATTTGTTAATGAGATTATTTGTTCATTGGTAAGACATTTTCCTAGTTCCTGCTGATGTGTGCTGATGTGCAACCAGGCCGTCAAATGTCCGTAACCAATTGAGAAATTGAAGTAATATAATATTCATTTATGTACTTTATTTATTAGTTCGATTTGTTAATGAGATTATTTGTTCATTGGTAAGACATTTTCCTAGTTCCTGCTGATGTGCAACCAGGCCGTCAGATGTCCGTAACCAATTGAGAAATTGAAGTAATATAATATTCATTTATGTACTTTATTTATTAGTGTTTTTATTGGTTACCAGTCCATCACGAGGGCTTTTTAGTTTTTTCACCATTGTTTCCAACTTACTTCTGAAAGTTTGCCGTTTCAATTTTGGCCGTCAGTCTTTCGTCTCTCAAATCTGCCAGAAGTTTGATGGCCTCCGTGTCCAAACTTCGGTTCAAAATATCAATGAACAGCGAGGCTTTCTTCAAGTTTTGCAGATTAATATTGTTGATGATTCTCACGTAGGCGAGACAGTGGTTCTTGGTGTTCTTCACGTCAAGTATACCGTTGATAACCTCTCGTTCCGTGACTGAAAAGTACCAAATATGTAGTGTAAATGCCATGTACTTATTGGTAAGCTGAGAGTCTGTGAGTAGGGATAAACTTGTAAGTGTCGGATGAGCTGAAAATGCAAATCAGTTCTTCCTTGATCTTCAAAAGATAGCTTAGAGCTTTCATATACAACCAAATATGTAGTGTAAATGCCATGTACTTATTGGTAAGCTGAGAGTCTGTGAGGAGGGATAAACTTGTAAGTGTCGGATGAGCTGAAAATGCAAATCAGTTCTTCCTTGATCTTCAAAAGATAGCTTAGAGCTTTCATATACGGACGAGTGCGTATATGCCTCATATGGGTAGTGGGTACGGACAAGCTTTCAAATTGTGACAATAATGAACAAAAACAAAAGGTGTCGTTGCCTCCTTAAATAAACCAGAGGGGCTGTCGCGGACAAGCTTTCAAATTGTGACAATAATGAACAAAAACAAAAGGTGTCGTTGCCTCTTTAAATAAACCAGAGGGGCTGTCGCAATCTGTTGCATTAAACTATGTATTTCTTTTAGGTCCTTGCAATATCTTACCTGGTAGTCATAAATCATATTTTTTTAGGGGCTGTCGCAATCTGTTGCATTAAACTATGTATTTCTTTTAGGTCCTTGCAATATCTTACCTGGTAGTCATAAATCATATTTTTTATGTATTTCTGTATTTAAACATGTATTTAAACCATGTATTTCTTTTAGGTCCTTGCAATATCTTACCTGGTAGTCATAAATCATATTTTTTACCTGACATGAAATAGTTATGCATAGTTTCCTTGTCTATTTTTCCATTGTTTGCTAAATTCTGTGCAGCTTTCCTAAGAAGCTTTTGCATTTTAGACAAAGTGTCCCACCAGATTGCCTGGTCATGCTGCTGTAGTTTTGGAATTCTCTGTAACAGAAATATTGTCAAAAGGAATAACCAAGGAAACTGTCTCGTCTATCGAATTCTAAATGAATGAAACATTATTTTATGTGCGCCTGGAATTTATTATGTATAGGCAATGTGCACGTAGTAAAAAAAATTGAAATACCCAGCTACCACAAGGCATCAAATTTCTTGCTACTCTTTAAAACATTACGTTTCACGCTCTTTACTTTTTATTTTTATGTGCGCCTGGAATTTATTATGTATAGGCAATGTGCAGGTAGTAAAAAAATTGAAATACCCAGCTACCACAAGGCATCAAATTTCTTGCTACTCTTTAAAACATTACGTTTCACGCTCTTTACTTTTTATTTATACATATTTAATTAATTAGATGAGAATTAAGGGATTCTTAGATCGTAATGTTCTCAAATGTTACCACGACTTGGACCCAAATGTTCTGATAAAGTAATTCTTGAGAGGACTTTCCACAACTGGTATCGAATAGTCAAGTCAAAATATCCTAGCAACAGTAGCAACTGTAAAAATTTTGGTCATAGACTTGAATCTGATCTTGGATTCTGAAAATAGGCTGTCCATACTCTGAAGTTAAGGAATTGAAAGGCTTCCCATAACAAACTGATCATCAAATAATGTATTCCGATTTACCTTGTCGCCTCTCGGTCATCAATGTTTATGCATGCGTCTTCAAAGTCACTCAGCACAGCTTGCAAAGGACAAGAGGATAGAATGGAGGAAATCGGCTGCAGAACAGATATTGGCGGCACGGCATTGCTGTCTTTTCGGTACCAGGTATCCAGCAAAGTAACGTCTGTGCCACCAGCCGCCAAATCGTCTCGAAGTAGCTGAAGTTCCGACGACAGGATGTAGGTAGGGATAGGTCGATACCCGTACTTCTGGCCAAGGAATACCTGTTGAGGGGAAAGTTTTTTGAAGCGTCTGGAAACACCCCATGTTTACTTAGTTACCTACACGAGAAAAGAACTTTCTCACGTAGTTACGATTACCCATATGTATTTACCGCAGTGGCGTAGTGTGGTCTAAGTTCAAGTGTAGGGCGTATAGGGCTCATGAACAGGTCTACCAAGTCCCATCACATTACATGCCATATTTATGGGCATTAGAGTGAACTTTTGAGTTGTATGGCCGCCATACACGCCATACATACACGCTACGCCACTGATTTACCGTTGGTACCATGTACGTTGTACGTACATAATTATGAACACCTTTTACTATAGGTACTTGGCCGATGCATCATGAGGGGAAACTTTTTTGAAGCGTTTGGAAACACCCCATGTTTACTTAGTTACCTACACGAGAAAAGAACTTTCTCACGTGGGTACGATTACCCATATGTATTTACCGTTGGTACCATGCACGTTGTACGTACATAATTATGAACACCTTTTACTATAGGTACTTGGCCGATGCATCAAGACTGACTTAATTCATACAGACATTGACTGACACTGCATGCGTGCAAAATAAATGAGACAAGGGTTTTAAATACGAGGTACATCGTACCTTCTCGGCTAAATGTCTTTAGTCAGGGATTGAAGCATTAGCTAACTTGGAGAAAGACATCATTTACAAATTTACATGAACTGATGTGCTGAAACGACTATTAAAATGTATGACTTGAGGAAACGTGGAAATTTCAACACATTTGAAACATTGAATGCATTGACTGACACTGCATGCGTGCAAAATAAATGAGACAAGGGTTTTAAATACGAGGTACATCGTACCTTCTCGGCTAAATGTCTTTAGTCAGGGATTGAAGCCTTAGCTAACTTGGAGAAAGACATCATTTACATGAACTGATGTGCTGAAACGACTATTAAAATGTATGACTTGATTGACTGACACTGCATGCGTGCAAAATAAATGAGACAAGGGTTTTAAATACGAGGTTCATCGTACCTTCTCGGCTAAATGTCTTAAGTCAGGGATTGAAGCCTTAGCTAACTTGGAGAAAGACATCATTTACATGAACTGATGTGCTGAAACGACTATTAAAATGTATGACTTTCTGACTGACTTAATTCATACAGACATTGACTGACACTGCATGCGTGCAAAATAAATGAGACAAGGGTTTTAAATACATCGTACCTTCTCGGCTAAATGTCTTTAGTCAGGGATTGAACCCTTAGCTAACTTGGAGAAAGACATCATTTATTTTACATGAACTGATGTGCTGAAACGACTATTAAAATGTATGACTTGAGGAAACGTGGAAATTTCAACACATTTGAAACATTGAATGTGTACGATTACCCATATGTATTTACCGTTGGTACCATGTACGTTGTACGTACATAATTATGAACACCTTTTACTATAGGTACTTGGCCGATGCATTCTGACTGACCTCTGGACAAAATTTGCACCACCATTTTCGTGTTCCTGGTAAAAAGACCTTTAATTTGTAAGAACGGTGTCAAAATTCATTTCATTTGAACTACACAGCTCATTATGTTTTTTTTATTTTTATTATTATTATTTAAAAGATAATTGGGATAAACCGAAAATTTGGAATATTTTGTGAAGCAATAATTATTTTGTGTTGAAGATATCTGTGAGTTATTTGGCTGCAAAGTTATTGTTTACCAAAAGGTTAAATTTACTAAATTGTGTTCGCAATTTTTCTTTTAGAATCTCCGTTCGAGGTAGTTTCTTGGTATTGAATTCAACCTTCGGTTGATGTGTGTAGGTTAGGCATTGGGTTGGATCGATTACTCTTAATCCCAAGATAATTCGACTTGGTAAGCCAAAGCTTATATGGAAGATTCAAGACTAGGTGGCAACAGTCAGACATATTACTCTTAATCCCAAGATAATTCGACTTGGTAAGCCAAAGCTTATATGGAAGATTCAAGACTAGGTGGCAACAGTCAGACATATGATGACGTCACACTACGACGCGACTGACCGCGGAGTTTTTCTTCTTTACTGTTTTATAGTTTTCCTCTCTTGTCTGTGAACACTGGAAAAACTTTAGTCGTACAATGACTTCGATAGTTTTGCGAGTTTTACGAAATTCAATTGTCGCCTGTAGAGTAGGTAAATAAAAATTTTCGTTTCAACGTACGTATTTCTAACGAAGTTTCGAACTTTTCATTTTCGGTACCTGACTCGGAAATAGTGAACCATCAAATAAAGTTTCCATTACTAAAATAAAATGAAAATATCGCGTGATAAATACCCATTGTGAGAAATAAATAAAATATCTGTTTTGGTAAATCTGAGATTAAATATATGACAACAGGTTTGTTCATCCAACTACATAATATTCAGTTTTATTCTGATCATGTAAATATTTTTCACTATATTAAATTTTGAGTTGCCTTTGTCTCAAAAAAAACTAGCCCACAGCGAAATCAGCACTGAATTTGGATTTTTGAACCAAATAATGATGAAACTTACAGCGAATTATTCTGATCTCATTGTTCATAAGTTGATATGGATATTTATGTCCTGATTGCATGAACAAGGGATCTCAAACATTAGGAAATGAACGAGAAACTACATTTGTGTGAATTGTATTTTGATCCAAACTACATGATAGAGGTTAAAATTATAAACAAAGAGCTCCAACGAGCACCATTAGGAATGTACAATGTACATATCCCAGGTGAACCAAGTCCGGAACCCGGAGGTGACGCTATAATTAATAAAAACGGAAACAGCATCGAGCTAATTAATGATAGACCATTCATCATACGTGGAGTATATGACATCGAGGAGGGAGTGAGTTCAGTAATCCTAGGCTCAAAACTGATCCAGTACACCGAAAGGTTATACGATTTTGTATTGAACCTTGAACTCAGGGATATTAGGGAATGTACATATCCCAGGTGAACCAAGTCCGGAACCCGGAGGTGACGCTATAATTAATAAAAACGGAAACAGCATCGAGCTAATTAATGATAGACTATTCATCATACGTGGAGTATATGACATCGAGGAGGGAGTGGGTTCAGTAATCCTAGGTTCAAAACTGATCCAGTACACCGAAAGGTTATACGATTTTGTATTGAACCTTGAACTCAGGGATATTAGGGATAAAGAAAGTTTGGCTCGAAGAAAATTTCCCCATGAGTATCCTATTAAACCTTCAGGAGGTTTCTCTCTGCGATGACGTAGGTTCTTTTACTTCTTTTCCTTTATGTAAATACTGGTTACATCTGCTTCAACAGCAGTTTCCAACTCTTTGCTCTCAATTTATCTATGAAAATTACACATGATTAATTACATATCGAAAATGAGTCTCATTTATTTATCCCTACAAGTCCCTAGACATTTTCGGCAGATGGGTCTTTTGACTTTTTTTTCCAAGTTTTGAACAGAAAAAAGAGGCACAAGCTTGAGGTCATATTATGTTACAAAGCCTACCAGACTTTTTTTTCCCAAGTTTTGAACAGAAAAAAGAGGCACAAGCTTGAGGTCATATTATGTTACAAAGCCTACCACACTTTTTGGATGAAATACATCCCCATTTTTATTTTCTTCTGATTTCACGCCCCATCTGGTACCTAGTCAAAATTTCAGGGCAGCCATACGAAAAGTGGTTATTTTTATTGTGCTATGAGTAATGAAAAGAAAATTTCCCCATGAGTATCCTATTAAACCTTCAGGAGGTTTCTCTCTGGGATAACGTAGGTTCTTTTACTTCTTTTCCTTTATGTAAATACTGGTTACATCTGCTTCAATTATCTCTATTACCTAAAGAGTATCAAAGCTTACGGATGAAAATTTCCCCATGAGTATCCTATTAAACCTTCAGGAGGTTTCTCTCTGGGATAACGTTGGTTTTTTTACTTCTTTTCCTTTAGGTATGTAAATACTGGTTACATCTGCTTCAACAGCAGTTTCCAACTCTTTGCTCTCAATTCATCTATGGAAATTACACATGATTAATTACATATCGAAAATGAGTCTCATTTTATTTATCCCTACAAGTCCCTAGACATTTTCGACAGATGGGTCTTTTTACTTTTTTTTTTCCAAGTTTTGAACAGAAAAAAGAGGCACAAGCTTGAGGTCATATAATGTTACAAAGCCTACCACACTTTTTGGATGAAATACATCCCCATTTTTATTTTCGTCTGATTTCACGCCCCATCTGGTACCTAGTCAAAATTTCAGGGCAGCCATACGAAAAGTGGTTATTTTTATTGTGCTATGAGTAATGAATATTCCATGTATTTTGTGTTTATAAAATTATTTGTATTGTTATAGAATATAGATAGATTACCAATGTGTTATGTGGCTTTATAAAAAGGTAGACTTTGTCTAAAATATAGACAATGTCCCATCCGGTGTCCGTAGATATGTGTATAGTCAAGTCGATAAGTATTTATGTATCTATTCCAAATTAATAGTGAGAACAATAATTTTTCCTCCTATACCACATTGTAAAGTTGAGTAATGAATATTCCATGTATTTTGTGTTTATAAAATTATTTGTATTGTTATAGAATATAGATAGATTACCAATGTGTTATGTGGCTTTATAAAAAGGTAGACTTTGTCTAAAATATAGACAATGTCCCATCCGGTGTCCGTAGATATATGTATAGTCAAGTCGATAAGTATTTATGTATCTATTCCAAATTAATAGTGAGAACAATAATTTTTCCACCTATACAACATTGTAAAGTAGATTTTATGTTAAACTCACGTGTACCTACCTGTTAAATAAAAGAACCAATTTTGAAAAATCACTAGAGTATCCAATGTAAACACCATACGTAATTGATGAAACCTAAAATTCTGATTGTAAAGTAGATTTTATGTTAAACTCACGTGTACCTGTTAAATAAAAGAACCAATTTTGAAAAATCACTAGAGTATCCAATGTAAACACCATACGTAATTGATGAAACCTAAAATTCTGGAAAACTTTGGATGAGGACAATAGAAGATTTCTTTTGAAAAATTCGAAAACTTCACAGCTTGTCTTGAGCCTACAAT
Organism: Diaphorina citri; assembly: GCF_000475195.1. Taxonomy (NCBI): domain Eukaryota; kingdom Metazoa; phylum Arthropoda; class Insecta; order Hemiptera; family Psyllidae; genus Diaphorina; species Diaphorina citri. The sequence continues at coordinate 29,542 of NW_007377712.1, forward strand.
GCCACCTATAAATTGACTAAAAACCAACTCATAATATTGATCTTATTCTTCTAGAAGAAAAAGAACAAAACAATTTACACAGAATTGACAATAAAACAATTACATCTGAACAATTTCCATTACAAACTGGACAATGAAAACGTTACATGCTTTAATAAGTGTTGAAAATGAAGACAATATTTCATAAGAAAATACCACCATTTAAAAGATAGGTATATCATTTATTCTATTGGTTTTAATTCGTTGTACACAAATACAAGAAATTACAAACAAAGGGCAAAATTATTGCCTGGGACAATCTCTACCATTCAACCCTGTTCCTGAAAAATAGTATTTAGTTCGTAAAAAACACTGAATTTTATACATCCATCATTTCCAAGCACTTTTTATATTTCCAGGTTGCAACAGGCTTGGTAGAGCTTCCAACCAAATATTCACGCATGGTGTTAGACTTGACTGCAGAGTTGGGCGGAGTGACCACACCGCGGACAAATATATCCGAGTCTTCTCAACCAAACCGCAACAGCAAGAAGCTCCTATCTAGACAGAGTGAGTCGACTGCTTCTACAACATCTTTAACGACCGTCATTACTGAAGTGAAGCCCATCTTATTTTCAATTATTTTGGTTTAAAATAAACATTTGGGTAACAAAGCAAAGCCTACCTACGTGTTGATTCATTTGTTTTCTTCAATTTTCATTTATTTTTATTTTCTCATTAAAGAAAAGTACAAAATCATTCCTTCCTCTTACTCCCTCTTTGAAGTTAGCGGTTGGCAATAGAAACCCTCCGAACATAATAAGTAGATAAATAGTATATTAGTGAAACTTTTACTTTCGAGGAGTATTACACTACAATTTATTTTTTAGAGACACATGATATTGGCTAGTGGTCACGCCTAAAAGAGGGGTGCGAGTTTAATCAAAGACAAAGCAACGTAAGGAATTTCGACCTAAGTTATTAGGCATTTCAGAATTCGACCACATAGGAATAGAACTAGCTCAAAAGATTAGGTGGTACAAAATGCTTAAGACATTAACCTCGCTTGAAACCTTCCACTCAAGAGATTGCTTTCTTTCGCTGCCACGCTGCGCTGACATTGACATTCAAAAGCTTCTTTTCATATTTTTATTTACTGTAAAGTTTTCAAATCATGTCATCTATGCTGGTTGTAAAGTTAAGATCAATTTGACAATTTTCGAATGCATGTATGCAGTATAAAATAAAATAATAAAATCGTACGAAAAATATTTCATCAAGATGGTCAGATACAAATTAATGTTTTCACTTATCTAAAATTTGATTTTTTTAGGGCCACCTACAAATCTCGAAAGAAAAAAAATACCTACAGAAGGTTATGGTACTAATCAAGGTAGGCAATACACGGGTATTCTATTTTACGTGCTAAATTTTGCAGCAAAAACACGAGTGAAACTGAACAACTATATAGTTGGCACGGATAATATTTTCCATACGGAACTAACAACGGCAATGTCAATGTAGCAGAGAGACGCATCATGATCCACGAATCGATTGAGAGGGGTGCGAGTTTAATCAAAGACAAAGCGACGTAAGGAATTTCGACCTAAGTTATTAGGCATTTCAGAATTCGACCACATAGGGATAGAACTAAAGAGGGGTGCGAGTTTAATCAAAGACAAAGCGACGTAATGAATTTCGACCTAAGTTATTAGGCATTTCAGAATTCGACCACATAGGAATAGAACTAGCTCAAAGGATTAGGTAGTACAAAATGCTTAAGACATTAACCTCGCTTGAAACCTTCCACTCAAGAGATTGCTTTCTTTCGCTGCCACGCTGCGCTAGCTCGGAAATCAAAGCTCTTAGGGCCCAGGCCTCACACCCTCTCCTAGGGCGCAGGCCTTTGTTGCCTTTGCACCAAAATAGAAATGATCTTGACAAGACATTAACCTCGCTTGAAACCTTCCACTCAAGAGATTGCTTTCTTTCGCTGCCACGCTGCGCTAGCTCGAAAATCAAAGCTCTTAGGGCCCAGGCCTCACACCCTCTCCTAGGGCGCAGGCCTTTGTTGCCTTTGCACCAAAATAGAAATGATCTTGATGAACTAGCACGCTATTGCGTCCTTTAACGGCTTGTTATACATAGATATCAATGTTTACCTAGGCGATACTTTTTTCGCTATACGATAAAATGGTTCAGCTAACAGTGTATAGCGTATCATTTTAAATTGAAAGGTCAAATGTGTTTCCCGAGGTAAATATTGGTAAGATGACTGCAGGCCTTTGTTGCCTTTGCACCAAAATAGAAATGATCTTGAAACATACCTACAGAGGTTTCGGGAGGCCAAGATTGTACATAAAAGAAACACACGTCATGATTGTGGTTTTTGTCGGTTTACAAATAGATATTATCTCTCAAACATCAAGTCTTCTGTATTGTGTTTTTTTATTGTTTTTGAACTTCATTTCCATTTATCATTTTATTTTTTCCCCCATAATCATGTTGATTATTCTTTTTTTTTTCTAGCTTTTTTTCACACTTTTCTTTGTTAATGATTTTTTCAATACAATATAATGCCATTTTATGGCGGCATAATCTTTAAGTAATCTATTGAAAATATTGATTAATAAACGATAGACTTCACCTATGCAGGTACTCTTAAAAATAAAATATTACAGGATGAGAATTTTTTAATGTATGTATTCAATGCTACTTAGGTAATTTTTACCTTCGGCGTTTTCTAAAAATATATAAACTTGTGGAAGAGATTGGAACTTTCTTTTTATCTCTGTACCTTCTCTAGAACTTCACATTCTATATGAAGCTTTTGATATCTGCATAGTCTGCAAAACACAATTCACTCGATGTGCCAAATATAAGAAAATCATGTACGATACGTAAGGAATGACTGACCATTAAATAAACGATCGTCATTGTGATGTAAGAATCATCAAGAATTAATCCATCAAACAGAGAAAATCTGAATAGAGAAATTCTCAATAGTGTTTGATTATGCAAAACTGACTCGCTCTTCCCTTCAGAATCCGAATGAATACTGAACGTAACAAGAATCAGGAATACAAGATATAACAATTCAATTGAGTGATTTTCTGATACAAATGACTGATTGAGTTAATGATGATTGAAAGATGATAATGTTCTTGCTGGATGTGATGCAATTCCTTTCGGCCATAGTGTTTCACCATCTGTGCTTTCCTAAGCAAAAAGCCTTCAGCACAAAAGTTCATAGTTTAGCATACATAATTATTAGGTACCTACCTATTTTAATTGTTTTGAGATAGCCATTTCGAGGCTCAAGTTTGTATCAAAGTTGACGAGTCGAAACTTTCTGGAAGACTCGTGAAATGTGTGTGTGTGTGTTTTTCTCCAGAAAGTCAAGTTTTCATATCAAGTTCATTTTCAGTACCTGTTTCTTCGGTAGGTAATCCTTACTTTCCTTATCCTGATAGAAGATAAGATATACATGAAATATACTCTACATAAGGAAAGTATTGTTCCGGTCCGATTTTTATGACTTTTAAAAGTTTCACTGCAGGCTCTTTTTTATGTGTCTTTTTTTCCATCAAGATAAAAGTTTGAACAGAGTGTGGTATCTGAGAGCGGGGATATTAGCAACTATACACACCACGCTATCAGCAGGAACACTCAGCATGCTCCCGTTATCATGTCGCCCGAGAAGAGTGCACAATTCCATTACTACTGCTGTCCCATCTAATACATGAGTAAGTTACGTTTACGTAGTAGGTGGAAAAAAAAAGAAAAAAAAACTAGTGTGACAATCACACAATTTTTTATTGCATTACGATAAAAGATTTATTTATGTAGGTACAACAAAGGTACATAGGTAATCAATTTTTGAAGAAAGAAGATTTTTTTCAAAGTTTGGTACATATTTTTGAAGTAGGTATAGCTCAAAAAAATCCATAAGGAATTAAGCACACATATTCACGTGTTATAGGATACATTGAAGTAGGTATAGCTCAAAAAATCCATAAGGAATTAAGCACACATATTCACGTGTTATAGGATACATATCTGTTCAAGAAACGGCCCGACACGACGCGACGGCGCGACAATGCGACATTTAAGAAAAGTTTGCGACCTTGTCTAAAAGGCCATGTAAAAAGAATGATAAAATCCATGTGTAGAATCCATGTTCCAAAATCTAACAATCCCCATTTCACAGACTGTTTGAATAAAAACAAAATGATGAAAGCCAATATTGGAAAAGCGCAAAGCAGCAAATGCCCGTGACACGTCGGTAGAAAACAAGATGAAGATGGGAAATATGAGTCTGCAATACAACCGATATAAATTACTGAAAACTACTGTGGTAAAAAAAAGAAAAGCTATTCATATCTAATTGATTAGGTCGATAGGTACATAACTAGAACTAGAACCATGTGAGGGAGAGAGGAAGGGAAACAGAATGAAATAAAAATAAATCTCAAGAAAATTTCATCGGACAAAAAGAATTTTACCGACTTCCTACCTCGTATTGTATTTTGTTTTCAGTGGAAGAAGAAGATGGAGAGAGAAAGAGCATCAAAAAGATTCAAAGCTGCTGCCCACCTGACCAAGCTTTGTATTAAAATGAACGAAGACTATGTAATGACTGAACAAAATCAACCTGCTGTTACCAATAATAACAGTCAAGAAAATACTACACCGTCTAAACCTGGAGAAGACAATCAGTCAGCTACAGCAAATGACAACCAATGAGCAATGAGAGACTAATCCGACTAATCGTCTCATTTTTTAGAGAAGACAATTGCGTCAATAAAAAGTAAAAATACAGTACATACTAAAGATACCATACCAGTACCATTAGAACACAAAATATTAATTTTTTCATAAAAAGTAAAAATACAGTACATACTAAAGATACCATACCAGTACCATTAGAACACAAAATATTAATTTTTCATGTTGTTCTTCTTTTATTTCTCAAGGTGCATTCCAAGTAAAAATACAAATAGATAATTTGTGGATCTACTTTTGTTGGATTAAAGACAATTGCGTCAATAAAAAGTAAAAATACAGTACATACTAAAGATACCATACCAGTACCATTAGAACACAAAATATTAATTTTTTCATGTTGTTCTTCTTTTATTTCTCAAGGTGCATTCCAAGTAAAAATACAAATAGATAATTTGTGGATCTACTTTTGTTGGATTCTGTTAATTTTCATAGGTTTATGAGTCTAAAGGGTGTCCAAAAAGCACAAATGGTATTATAGGTAATGTTGCCTTTGACTAGCCCTTTTATTTTAGCTAATGATTATTTATTCATAAGTTTGTTTGTTTTTCAGATCAAATTGCCTTTCGATGAAAACCTAAATCAATATTAATAATGATAAAAAAGTGATTTAGTTTTGAAATCCAAAACTCCCTTCAAAACTTTGTTCTTGGTTAGGTACGTGTTTTAGTGTACACCCTTTATTCAAAGTTATGGAGATTTTTATTCCAGTAGACTCAGTAGAGATACATATGTATCAACATAGTAGGAAAAATATACAGATGGAAAACTAATAATGCACCTGTTATAGCAGCCTTTCCAATCCTTTTTACATGACCATTATGTTAGGACAAATGGTGCAGTTAATGCCGTCTGCAATGCGTCTGTTATCTCTACATGAAACTGTAATCGTACATTTGAATTTGTTGGACTCACTATTCTTGCATTATTTACCAGTTTACTGGTGATGGCCCTAACTTTCTTTTTTCTTCTTCTTTCAAAGGGGCTTGATAGAGGGAAGGATCTGTAAGTGCTAAAGTTTTATCGTTTTTAAGCGAAGAGAGAAATAAGACAGGATAGGAGGAAGCTGGATAAGAATGGTGGCATCGTAAACTCGATTTTTTTCTAGGTACAATTCAGCGAAGCAACGTAAAATTTCGATAAATAAAACTGCATCTAATCTGATTGTTTACAGGAGCATGTCAGTCTAGGTACAATTCAGCGAAGCAACGTAAAATTTCGATAAATAAAACTGCATCTAATCTGATTGTTTACAGGAGCATGTCAGGTCTGCCAAAGAAAAACATCAACCTAAAACAGACGTTCGAGCTGAAGTGTGGCGGAAAGACTTATGGATCAATGGATACATCCTTTGATTCAAGCAGACAAAACACTATATCATGTCAGGCCTGCCAAAGAAAAACATCAACCTAAAACATACGTTCGAGCTGAAGTGTGGCGGAAAGACTTATGGATCAATGGATACATCCTTTGATTCAAGCAGACAAAACACTATATTATCACAGGTATGAAGTTAGGGATTCCAAGCGCAAGTCGGGATTCTGCAGGGAAAAATCAACATAATTCGGAATTTATTCACGAACTTCACAGGTATGAAGTTAGGGATTCCAAGCGCAAGTCGGGATTCTGCAGGGAAAAATCAACATAATTCGGAATTTATTCACGAACTTATGAACTCATGAACTTGTTGACACTGGGCAACTAGACAGCATTATTTGACTCGAAACAATTTGGATAGGGGATAATGGGCTGGTGCCAAATGAACTCGTTTAAATCCCAATACTGTTCTGGAAACATCCAGTGTGTTCGAATACTGTTCACTTGTTTGTTATTGAATAGGTTTCAATATACATCAACACACAAAAAAGCGGAAAGCGGATAAATCTATACAAACTTGCAGATATAAAAGGTCAAGGTTGAAATGTCTGCACACTGGATTTCATAATCACTAGAATAGGCTACTTTGATATCGGCAAAATATACGTTTATATTCGCTCCATCCGGCCCAGTGCCGAAGTAGTCGGTAGTAAAATGCTCTTTGTTATATGATTGAGTTTGGGCGCAAAAGATGAAGTTTTACGTAGCAGAAAGAAATCATTGCACGCAAGTAGAACATGCGTTGTTCCTGAAAAATAATATATCTAGAAAGGAACCGACTGGTACTTCTTCATGGGGTTTAGAAGTTCAACTTGGGCCCATAAATAAATATTGTTCTACATAATATATGCCTCTACTGCTCATCCAGACACATAGGTACGTTGCTCGGTCGGGCGCAAAAGATGAAGTTTTACGTAGCAGAAAGAAATCATTGCACGCAAGTTGAACATGCGTTGTTCCTGAAAAATAATATATCTAGAAAGGAACCGACTGGTACTTCTTCATGGGGTTTTGAAGTTCAACTTGGGCCCATAAATAAATATTGTTCTACATAATATATGCCTCTACTGCTCATCCAGACACATAGGTACGTTGCTCGGTTACAATCAAACACTGCGTGCTATATTGTAGTCCCATTTTCAGCATAGCTTCACCTCAGTTTGAAATATATTTCCGGAGAATCCGAACCTATTGTTAATTATTCTTTTTTTTTTTTTTAATATTTACGAGACATACAAAATGTATCGACCAAGTTTTGGTTCCGTCTAGAGAAATTGAAAAATCAACGAAAAGTTTTCACAATGTATTTTTTAGTCCGTCCTTCCTTTATTATTACAATAGTAATAAAAAGGTATAAGGGACGGACTATTGTATTCGCTTCGGTGTCGTCTGTGTGTGTCAGTCTGTCAGTCTGTCAGTCTGTCTGTTCCCATAGAAGGACTTATCCAAACCTGGTCGACCTATATATCAAATTAAAGGTCTCTCAGTTTGAAATATATTTCCGGAGAATCCGAACCTATTGTTAATTATTCTTTTTTTTTTAATATTTACGAGACATACAAAATGTATCGACCAAGTTTTGGTTCCGTCTAGAGAAATTGAAAAATCAACGAAAAGTTTCGCTTGTTTTTTTTAATATTTACGAGACATACAAAATGTATCGACCAAGTTTTGGTTCCGTCTAGAGAAATTGAAAAATCAACGAAAAGTTTATTATTTGTTTGTTTAATTTGATAAACAACTTAGGACACAACGTTCGCATAGTTTTCGGGAGTGCGCTACTTGTCGCAATTTCTACCAATAGATTCATACCTAAGTATGTATTGACCTACTCCCTCCTGACCTTGCAATCCCATTATATCACTGCCAGTTAAGATCACACGATTTCTTTATAATATCAAACTCATTCTTTTGTTCAGAACTTTCTGTTTTAGTTCTTAGTGCTGTTATAAACATTTTTGTGTCAGCCCCTCTTTTCCTCTGGAACGCTTCGCGTTTTTCTAGTGTGTCCATCAGCTTTGAAATGACTTTTTAAATGCAGGACCATGAAGAGTGGGATTCCTATGGCATCAGTCGTCAATCCAGTCACGACAGCAGAGCCGATCAAAACAAAACTGGTGCCCAAAATTATCCCAGCAGTTTTTCTGGCAAGTTGACGTATTTCCGAGATGGACGTCGAAAAATCGATTACGTGCTGGTGTACGAATATGTTCCGTCTGGTAGATGTTCATCAAGCTCCAGTCATGGATCCAGTAGCGAGAAGAAATTGGCAAAGTATGAAAACTGGCGGACCACTTTCATGGCGAACTTGGAACGAGCTGGACTGCAAATGGAAAAGGTACGTTGTCACTGAACTTACATTATTACTAGATATTTATTTTCACTACTTAGCATGTAATCTTTACAAGTCATCAGTGACCGCAGGCCGCGCAAATCTAATCCAGCCGAAAACACCACCACAAAAAAAAAAATCGTATATGGTGCTGGATCTTATATTGTCATCAAAAAATTGGCCGAGCTTTCATCTGTTTAAACTTTCGACTGTTTCCCTCTTTCTCCCCAGGAAGTAATACAAACTGTAAATAAGAAATGCGTCCATTTCACCAAAATCCACGCACCATGGTCCGTATTGTGTCAGTATGCAGAAGAGTTGAATATGCGCGCTCCTCTACAGGTAAAAATGCATTTTCAAATGTTAAAGAAATCCGTACATTTCAAACATTTGTTTAAGGAGCTGGACTATTCGTTGATGGGAAATCTAGATCAAAATTCCGAGGGAAGAAAGAGGACATATTGAGGGAAGGTGGGATGATCACATATTCATATTCCAAGTATTAATCGTACCTTGGAGTCATTAGAGATATTGAATTTGAATAAAATTCTGTTTCAGGCCAACGTCAATCCCATACTAAACTGGTCAGAGCACCTTTTACAAACCCTGAGAATTCCCAACATTATGTCCCAGGATGTTCCCAATAAACCAACGGACTATTTCACAGGCCCCTTCAGGAGATCGAAAATACACAAGTAAGCAAAATAGTTCCAGAATACGAGTCAAGGGTACCATGAACGTTTAAAGAGGATGTGGGGGGGAACATTGTAAAAATAAGCAGCCTAGACATGCATGCACTACACTAAAACAAAACGGGGACTAATGTGTTAAAAAAATCAATTTAAAATCGACATAATGATAGGATATAAGCACACTTTCCCTTTGTTTCCTGCATTTTCCAGATATGTGGGCAGTGACAATCAAGCAACGTTCTTCAGCAATGCACAAAGAATCCGAATAGTGTATGAGATCCTATCGACAGCACTTTACGGTGAAAAGAGGAAAGGAGAAGTCGGTGTACATAATGATAGGATATAAGCACACTTTTTCTTTGTTTCCTGCATTTTCCAGATATGTGGGCAGTGACAATCAAGCAACCTTCTTCAGCAATGCACAAAGAATCCGAATAGTGTATGAGATCCTATCGACAGCACTTTACGGTGAAAAGAGGAAAGGAGAAGTCGGTGTCGATAGATTGGTAGAAGAGGGTATTTTCCTGTCAGCATTTCCTCTGCATGACGTGAGTGGATTGTTTTGCTCTTTCAATGATTTAACCTTGAAACTGTGTATTGACCTTTGGGGGACTTTGAATTTTGTTTCGCACAAGTGAAACGACTGATCGCACGCGAACAGTTGGGTATGTTAACATTTTGGCAGGCCTTCGTGGTATCAACAGTTGGACAAAAAAGAAAAGGGGGACTTTGAATTTTGTTTCGCAGAAGTGAAACGACTGATCGCACGCGAACAGTTGGGTATGTTAACATTTTGGCAGGCCTTCGTGGTATCAACAGTTGGACAAAAAAGAAACAGTAATCTGGGGATAAAATTGACGTATTTCAAGCTAAGAACATACTGGAATAGTGCTAGTAATAAATAATAACTTTTTTTTTATTAATAAAGAAAGAAGACCTCTAATTTGGATCTTGATCATTTAGGGGTTTTTGTTGAAATTTCAGGGCACTTATTATGTTGCAAAAGATCACTCGGACCAACTGAATCCAAGACAGGTCCTATACGAATATTGGGCCCGATGGGGACGGTGGTACAAGTACCAGCCTTTGAGTCATATACGAGAATATTTCGGAGAGAAAATTGCAATCTACTTCGCCTGGCTGGGTAAGTATTACCGATAAGACAAGAATTTATCGAAACGAAAGTAATCTATGTACTTGCGAATAAAAAGAAAGTAGAAAGCCTAAAACACAATTAAAACAAAGTACATAAATGAATTAATACTGTTACATCATGAAACAAACATTTCATAATGGCTTTCAAGCACGCTATTCGAGACTTCCTGATATTGCTCTTCATCCACAGCAATAAAGTACCTACGTACATAATAGCGTGAGTCCTCAATGTAAAATATATGTACGTGGCAGATAGTACTTAGGACATCCTTGTTGCATCATTCTATCCTGCTAGGGTATAGCGTGAGTCCTCAATGTAAAATATATGTACGTGGCAGATAGTACTTAGGACATCCTTGTTGCATCATTCTATCCTGCTAGGGTAGGTATTCATTTGTTGTAAAACATTTTTTTCCCTAATCATCAGAAATCAGAACATCAATATCGTCTACTTTACACTCGATCTAGCGAAGTTCTCCCCCCCCCTTCTTCTTTATGAAAGGTTTTGCTCGACTGCTTTTTTACCCTTGCCGCAAAATGCCATTTATCATATGGGCGAGGCGCATTAAATACACATTGTTCATTTAGGTCAAGACAAGACGATAAGCACTAGAAAATCCCTTTGAAATATTTTGCACTCGACATAACAATGGACTCACTTCTCATCATCTCATACATCAATGATAGATTGATTAACATATTAACAGGCGAAACTCATGTCCTATTTAAAGCGTTCCGTTTTGTCCCATATCACAGGTTTCTATACAGGGTGGTTACTTCCTGCAGCAATAGTGGGTCTCCTTGTATTCCTATACGGTGTTGTAACGATGAACACGAATAGGGTGGCCCATGAAATATGCACCACTGGGGATGACATCACCATGTGTCCACTCTGTGACAAGGAGCTGGGGTGTGGCTATTGGCAGTTGAGCGACATCTGTGGATACGCCAAGATATCCTACTTGTTCGATCATCCTGGGACGGTTTTCTATTCGGTGTTTGTTTCATTTTGGGGTAAGTGTTAGAAAGTTTTGTTTGGACTTTATCCCGTAATACACCTACTACAGTCGGGAGCCGGTCCGAAAGAATAACGCCGCTTTCGATTCCTCACATATCGGAAACGTAATTGCCCAAATTGTTGATATTACTTGATCACTAATTGATTTAGATTTAGTATGGCCACTGGCGAACCTCTTGTCGCTACAAAGCGGCGTAGACAGTTTAAAAACTCATCTGTGGTCATATCTTCAACTATTTCCAAATGTAATACACCTAGTACAGCCGGGAGCCGGTCCGAAATAATAACGCCGCTTTCGATTCCTCACATATCGGAAACGTAATTGCCCAAATTGTTGATATTACTTGATCACTAATTGATTTAGATTTAGCTAATACACCTAGTACAGCCGGGAGCCGGTCCGAAAAAATAACGCCGCTTTCGATTCCTCACATATCGGAAACGTAATTGCCCAAATAGTTGATTTTACTTGAATCACTAATTGATTTAGATTTAGACAATATTCATTAAGCAATTCATTTCCCCTCAATTATTGAAGATTTTATCTCTGATTTGCCCTCAATTGAACTACTTTATTCTCGTTCCCCATCAGCTGTGACGTTTCTCGAATACTGGAAGAGAAAGTCGGCCTCTCTGGCTCTTAGATTTAGACAATATTCATTAAGCAATTCATTTCCCCTTAATTATTGAAGATTTTATATCTGATTTGACCTCAATTGAACTACTTTATTCTCGTTCCCCATCAGCTGTGACGTTTCTCGAATACTGGAAGAGAAAGTCGGCCTCTCTGGCTCACTACTGGGACGTGATGGGATTCACAGATGAGATTGAAAGGCCACGACCCGAGTTTGCCGCCCGAGCGCCATTTCAGAAGATCAACCCCGTGACGGGAGTCAAAGAGCCGAGCTTTCCAAAGTCCCTAAGGAATACCAGGATCATTGCGGGCATGGGACTCGTTTTCCTGATGGTAAATCAAATCATATTATGTGTATTGTATGTGCATTTATTATGCCAAATAAATAAAAATTGAATCAAAAAATATCGCATAATATGATCTGGCGCTTTTTGTAAGATCACAACTTATAGGTACTGTTCGGCCGTCATTCAGGGACAAATTTCTGCTATAGGGCTTTATCGGAGAAGAGATCTAAAGGAGTTCGAAGTTTTCGGGACTTTACCTTTAGCCTCAGGCAGCTCAAATTTTACTATTGTGTCCCTGGGCTAGGTCTCAGAAGGTACGGTTCAGCCGTTATTGAGGGCCAAAGTTCTGCTAAAATAGAATAGTAGGTCAATTTCACCCTTTCAATGTTTTACAGTCAATCGAACTAACCTTCTTCTTGTTGCAGATTTCCCTCGTGTTCATTTTCATCTTAGCGGTCATCATATACCGGGTCCTCATCTCTATTCCATTGTTTCAAAATTCAGCGCTCCGATCATTCGCCCAAACGGTAGCCAGTGTATCAGGCGCGGTAGTCAACTTGTTTCTAATCATGGCCATGAGCAATCTGTATGAGAAACTGGCACTGCGGCTTACGTCATGGGGTAAGAATGACCAAGTTTCGAATCCTTGAATGGTCGCTTTAAGCTTATGAATCTACATAATTAGCGTCACTCGTTACAGTCAATCGACTTCGACTGGAAAGAACATGAACTAGGTCACATCAAAGATCTTTGGTGAAATGTTCAATGTTGAGCACATTGCATACAGTCAATCGACTTCGACTGGAAAGAACATGAACTAGGTCACATCAAAGATCTTTGGTGAAATGTTCAATGTTGAGCACATTGCATAGGTGGATTAAATTAACGGGCGCTCATTTGTTTTAGATGATATTATCATGGTTTCTGAGCACATGAATACGCCCATGGGGATCAGGTTTGAAATTTGACCTATGAAAATCGCCCATGAAAATTTCCCTCAGATTGCATACTTTTGAACATGTTTTGAATTTTTGTTCTTCGTTGTTTTCAATTGCAGAGAATATCATGGTTTCTGAGCACATGAATACGCCCATGGGGATCAGGATTGAAATTTGACCTGTGAAAATCGCCCATGAAAATTTCCCTCAGATTGCATACTTTTGAACATGTTTTGAATTTTTGTTCTTCGTTGTTTTCAATTGCAGAGATGCACAGAACACAGACTGAGTTTGATGATAGTTTAACGTTCAAAGTATTCATCTTCCAATTCGTATTATCATGGTTTCTGAGCACATGAATACGCCCATGCCCATGGGGATCAGGTTTGAAATTTGACCTGTCAAAATCGCCCATGAAAATTTCCCTCGGATTGCATACTTTTGAACATGTTTTGAATTTTTTTCTTCGTTGTTTTCAATTGCAGAGATGCACAGAACACAGACTGAGTTTGATGATAGTTTAACGTTCAAGGTGTTCATCTTCCAATTCGGTCACATCAAAGAATTTTGGTGGAATGTTTAGAGTTGGGCACATTGCATAGTTGGATTAAAATAACGGGCGTTCATTTCTTTTAAGACGTGATGGTTTTCCAGCACATGAATAATTGAATACGCCAAGATGGGGTACCATAAACTCCTTACATACAATTCCATTTGAAATTCGACCTGGAAATATCGCCCATGAAAATTTCCCACAGATTGCATATGTTTTAACATGTTTTGAACCTTTGTTCTCAATTGCAGAGATGCACAGAACACAGACTGAGTTTGATGATAGTTTAACGTTCAAGGTGTTCATCTTCCAATTCGTCAATTACTATTCGTCCATTTTCTACATCGCCTTCTTCAAGGGCAGGTTTGTGGGTTGTCCGGGGAATTATTCGAAAATATGGAGCCTTCGCAACGAAGATGTAAGTAGAGAAATGAGAATTTCCATGTTTGGAGATAGGTAATGGAGAAATTCGTCTTTTGTTGACATTGTTGAAAATTCAATAAGACCAGCCAGTTAGCTGAGACCGCGGTCTGTCAGACTGACAGGTCCCACAGACGGTCTGAGCGTGGGCGTAAGGCAGTGGAGAAATGAGAAAAAATATTATGAAAGTTTTTTGTTTAACTGGATGGGTTTGACCAAAAAACATCTCATGCTGAGGATATATCCAGAGAGTGTCAGAGTCTAACATAAGTGTTTCCTCCATATCACCTTGATTTCAGTGTAGGACAGGGGGTTGTCTGATAGAGTTGGCCCAGCAACTTGCCGTCATCATGATTGGTAAATTGACCAAAAAGCATCTCATGCTGAGGATATATCCAGAGAGTTTCAGAGTCTAACATAAGTGTTTCCTCCATATCACCTTGATTTCAGTGTAGGACAGGGGGTTGTCTGATAGAATTGGCCCAGCAACTTGCCGTCATCATGATTGGTAAACAGTTCTTCAATAATGTCAAAGAAGTCGGAGTACCCAAGGTCAAAGCTTGGTTCCAAAGGAAAAAGGTAGGTCAACAGAAATCAGCTTAACTGCAGGTATGTGCTGTATCGTAGCAGCAGCTAAGAAGAAAATCAAACAAAATAGGTCTAAAAGGAAAAGATTCTTCTGAAAATTTTATGCTAACAATGTCACATCTTTCATTCTGTTGACAGGTTCGAGGAAAAAGGTAGGTCAACAGAAATCAGCTTAACTGCAGGTATGTGCTGTATCGTGGCAGCAGCTAAGAAGAAAATCAAATCAAACAAAATAGGTCTAAAAGGAAAAGATTCTTCTGAAAATTTTATGCTAACAATGTCACATCTTTCATTCTGTTGACAGGTTCCTGTGTTTTGTTGACATTATTGAAAATTCAATAAGGCCAGCCACACAAGCTGAGACCGCGGTCTGTCAGACGTTAACGTGTGTGGCGGAAAAAGCTTGAGGCCTAGGATACCTATATCCAGAGAGTGTCAGAGTATAACATTAATTTTTCCTCCATATCACCTTGATTTCAGTGTAGGACAGGGGGTTGTCTGATAGAGTTGGCCCAGCAACTTGCCGTCATCATGATTGGTAAACAGTTCTTCAATAATGTCAAAGAAGTCGGAGTACCCAAGGTCAAAGCTTGGTTCCAGAGGAAAAAGGTAGGTCAACAGAAATCAGCTTAACTGCAGGTATGTGCTGTATCGTGGCAGCAGCTAAGAAGAAAAACAAACAAAATAGGTCTAAAAGGAAAAGATTCTTCTGAAAATTTTATGCTAACAATGTCACATCTTTCATTCTGTTGACAGGTTCAGCTTTCAAAATCTCATCTCAAGACTAGATGGGAAAAGGACAATCATCTTCCAATCAATAAAGGCCTTTTTGAGGAGTATTTGGAAATGGGTAGGTCTGCTTTAAAGTTTTATCGAACTAATGCACAAAATCCACGTTACTGTATTTTGTGACATTCAACTTCCTAAGGGGTATGATCTCCGAAAGAATTCCCTATCTCTCTACAAAATATGAAGACACTATTGAGAGAACAGATTTTATCATTATCTCATTTCTGTGAAGTTTTATCGAACTAATGCACAAAATCCACGTTACCGTATTTTGTGACATTCAACTTCCTAAAAGGTATGATCTCCGAAAGAATTCCCTATCTCTCTACAAAATATGAAGACACTATTGAGAGAACAGATTTTATCATTATCTCATTTCTGTTTCAGTTCTCCAGTTTGGGTTCATAACGATATTCGTGGCAGCATTTCCTTTAGCGCCGCTGTTTGCCCTCCTCAACAACTGGGTAGAAATCAGATTGGACGCTCAGAAGTTCCTGTGTCAAACCAGACGCGTTGTGCCGGAAAGGGCTGAAAATATCGGCATTTGGTTCAAAATACTGGACATGCTCGCCCATTTGGCGGTCATTAGCAATGTAGGTTTACCTTCAATGTAATTTCGCTTGAGATTCAAGATAAATATACCTTTGAGCTATTTGTAATTTCAAACCAGCAATATAACTATGTACGTAAGTATGTATAGGATAGATTCATAGATGGATCTTTTCAATCAAGTCATCAAATATGATTGTGATAGATATTGCACACAGAATTTATCCATCTAGACTAGGGTCACTGGGCCTTTTAATAAATCATCACCACTCTCTCAGCAGTCATTAGCAATGTAGGTTTACCCTCTGTAATCAAGTCGAAAAGTCTAGGTACATTTTGAGCTATTTGTAATCTCAAATCAAACCAGCAGAATAATTATGTAGGTAAATAAAATATGTATAGCATAGATTTTATAGATGGATCCTTTCAATCAAGTCATCAAATGTGATTGTGATAGATATTGCACACAGAATTTATCTACGCATCTAGACTAGGATCACTGGGCCTTTTAACAAATCATCTATGCCACAACCACATTCCCACAGCATATTTTTGAATAGATAACTCAACTGTTGCAGGGTTTCCTGATAGCTTTCACGTCCGACTTCCTGCCCAAACTTCTCTACCAATACGAACACAACTGGAGCCTTGGTTGGCACAGATAATATTTGCCATACGGAACTAACAACGGCAATGTCAATGTAGCAGAGAGACGCATCATGATCCACGAATCGATTTTTATTTCCTTGATTTGGCCAAATCAACTAGCACGCTATTGCGTCCTTTAACGGCTTGTTATACATAGATATCAATGTTTACCTAGGCGATACTTTTTTAAAATGGTTCAGCTAACAGTGTATAGCGTATCATTTTAAATTGAAAGGTCAAATGTGTTTCCCGAGGTAAATATTGGTAAGATGACTGACTACGGTTTAGGACAGAGAAAATAATTTACTTACCTATTTGGTTTTCAGAGAATTCTTCACATTAACTTTTGGTTTGAATGGGTTGTAAACTGTTGTTGAGCCTTAATTATCTCCACAGCATTCTCAAATCCTCATTCATTCTGATAATCGAAACAGTCCTGAAAAACAAGCCGTTTGTTCTTGTTCAGAAAGTTATTTTATTATTATACCTAGAGTCCCCCTTTATTGTACCTATTGTATAAATTTTGGACAAGCCGTTTGTTCTTGTTCAGAAAGTTATTTTATTATTATACCTAGAGTCCCCCTTTATTGTACCTATTGTATAAATTTTGGTGTTGACGGGAGTAGATAATAAAAATAATTTGGATGATGATACTCACAACCAATTCCACATTTCTACTGAATGGAAGGAAAAACAAGAAGCTAGCTGAGCGAACCAAATTGACTTTTTGTACATCCATCTCCTTTTTGTTGTTTTATTTTCATGTACGAGAGACGTCTTTTTTGTTGTTATATTGTTTGACAAATGGTTTTGTGTGTTGGAAATTCTTTTCTGCTTTCGAATGAAATGTTTAATATCATTTAATGTTATTGTTTTATTTTTTGTGTCTTCTGTTTAGCAAGAATCCAACACAACTTTGAACAGTGAGCATTGACAATAAATCTTGCGAGGCTCGGAATCCCTGACGTTCTATTGGGGGTAATTTTTATCGTTTACTTCAAATCAAATGCTTTGTTTGTTTTGAATGAAGCCTTCACCATGACTGACTACTTAACAACACTTTTATTATCATGTCAATTTGATGTGCCCAAATTTTCTTCGGTGTTTTAATGTATAGTGACAAAACTCCTTGTCACATGACTCAAGATAGATTGTAAATTGTCTGTATGAATAAGAAGTCACCAAGGGTGCTACTGTCAGCTATCTATTGTAGCAAAGAGTGAAACTTAACAGTTAAACAATAATTTGTTAAAATGATACGACAACCAGTGGTTCTATAAGAACGCGAGACATCAAAGGTTTTTACGTGAAAAATGTACCTATCAGTAAGTCTCATAGGAAAATTTTAAAATGCTCAAGGCAAAGACTTGTTTTTACTTTCTATTACTACAGTATAGCGAGCTATACTAGTTGTTTCATACCCACCCCGTAATATGGAAAAAGTCTTTGTTTCGGTTTTCCGTGGCATCGAGAGCTCCTTGGAAAAATCGATAGAGGAATTCCTCTTTCCTATTTTCCCTTCCAAGAAAAAGTCTTTGTTTCGGTTTTCCGTGGCATCGAGAGCTCCTTGGAAAAATCGATAGAGGAATTCCTCTTTCCTATTTTCCCTTCCATATGGAGATGGGACAGAATATCACGTACCTACCCATTTACTACTGTGCTGCACACTGCAGCTCTATTTTGTTAATTAAACAAAACAGTCCACTATAGGACAAAGAGGAATTCAATCCAGTGGCTTCATTTGTATACAGGGTGAATATTATTACATTTTAACATGTGTATACCTGCCATTCTTGTATAAGGTTATGAAGGGGTGTACTGATCACTTTTATCTTTCATACAGTTATCCAAGTCAAGCCATACTTTTTAGGGAGATTAAATTTGAGTTATTCAAGTCTCAAACCCAGTTGAGGTACCTAAGTTACTAGTTGAGGTACCTAAGTTACTGGGAGAAAAAGGAAACTATGGATGAACTAACTAATTTTCTACATCCAGGATTTCCAGGACCATGTCAGGGAGAAAAAGGAAACTATGGATGAACTAACTAATTTTCTACATCCAGGATTTCCAGGACCATGTCATGGATTACAAGAACATCATGCCATAGTGGAGCTTTCCATCGCTTGGCGATCATAGATATCTAGAAAGTACCTGGGTACAAACCATGTGTTTGTAGTCTACACACCGTATGAAACCATTTTGTACGAAACAAAGCGTAACAAAGTAATTCAACAGGTACAAAACAAAACAAATGTAAGGAATGAACCTATCTCCCAGTTGGGTGCTTTTTTCGTCTAATAAAAGTACTTGACTATTAACACCAGAGCAGAATTATTCCCACGGAAAAGGTGTTGTTCATTAGAGCTGTACAATGCAGGTTCCAAGATCTAAGATCCTCTGCTATTGTTTCCCTAGAGTAATTTTGAATCTGGGAAAACTGGAGAGAGAGGTTGATGATAAAACGAGTACAACTATGGTAACTTATCTTTTTAATCATTCATTCTAGATTGAGGATACGTAAGGACACTAGATTACCAGGCCAAATCTTCGCAAGGCGCAGGTTTGGACCTAGGGTTTCATTGCCTAGTTAACCTGACAAAAAATACAATTGAAGGTACAACAGGAGCTTGATTACAGTCAAATTTAATGAAACTAACGTAGTTAGAAAGCTCAAAGCTTACAGTTTGGCTCCAAATAAAATGGGACTTGAGGGCGGAAAAAATTGAAAGATTTTTTTCCTCTCTACAGTTTGTGTACTTAGGGAAGCAAGTTTACCGAAGTGGTAACTCTGTCTCACAGAAAAACATTATTGTAATGAATTGATATAAAAACTTGCTGAAAGACAAACAAGCTAGAGCAACAAACACACAAAACCCACCAACAGAGTGGCGAGCACCTCGCCTAAAAGAAAAAGTTAATTAAAATTTCTCATTAACTTGAAATAAATTGAAAAAAAAACGATGAAGGTGGTGAATCGTGGATAGTCATGACTATAAAAATGAAGATTGAGAGCGAAACAACCGATGGTATGAAAGATGGAAGAACCACAAGTGTGGATAGTAAATACCATTAAACCTATCGACGATGACTCTGCTATTTTGGAATGTGCAGAAGAAGGTAGGTAGTATAACTATCGTAATGGTAAATAGTGTTTGTTCGTCTTTTTAAGTTTTAAATAAGATTCATCAAGATGAATAATTTTATGCACCTAAACATTATGCAAAGGTGGTTTACCTCCTGGGTAGAATGAAACCCAGGCGGAAGTTGTCACGTTTCAATCAACCACCATGGGTAGATGGAGATACTATTCAAGAGAAATACTGTTTTCGTATATCCTCAACTTGTCAAGGTAGTAAATATCAATCGTGAATACAAGCAGAAGAGAAGTTGGGACTTAATGGAAAAGAAAAATAAGTCCCACGCCTGTATTATTTAGTTTAATAAGTCCACAAAAGAAAGCTACTCAAAGCCGCTATAACAATCAACAAACAAAGATGTCAATAATATAATATCAAAGACTCATATTCAAAAGTCCCGATAGTATCAATCTAATGCTGTTTTGCCATTGTCGTCTCAAAGCCGCTATAACAATCAACAACACAAAGATGTCAATAATATAATATCAAAGACTCATATTCAAAAGTCCCGATAGTATCAATCTAATGCTGTTTTGCCATTGTCGACGAAATATAATTAGAAATGTCTGCAACTTATGGTTTGCTCAACGACCAACTATCTATTACACACTAATTCCATCTGACTTAAGTCCACAAAAGAAAGCTACTCAAAGCCGCTATAACAATCAACAAACAAAGATGTCAATAATATAATATTAAAGACTCATATTCAAAAGTCCCGATAGTATCAATCTAATGCTGTTTTGCCATTGTCGACGAAATATAATTAGAAACGTCTGCAACTTATGGTTTGCTCAACGACCAACTATCTATTACACACTAATTCCATCTGACTAGAATTTTTCACCCTCGGGGACGTATAGAAAAAACGATGAAGGTGGTGAATCGTGGATAGTCATGACTATAAAAATGAAGATTGAGAGCGAAACAACTGATGGTATGAAAGATGGAAGAACCACAAGTGTGGATAGTAATATAGTAAATACCATTAAACCTATCGACGATGACTCTGCTATTTTGGAATGTGCAGAAGAAGGTAGGTAGTATAACTATCGTAATGGTATAATATCTACCTATTGAGTATTAAATACTGATTGAATCATTGAATGTTTCTCATTGCAGCATGTCGTGTTTGGGATTTGTCGCATGATCGACATTTTGGTCCCCGATATTCCCGAAGGACTCGAGTTTAAAATCAAAAGGGAACGATACCTTGCCAAGCAAGCATTGCAAGATTCGGAAACCATGATGAACGTAAGTGACTGTGCTCCGCACACAAATATTTCATAAGAAAATGCCACCATTTAAAAGTTAGGTATATCATTTATTAAGACTCTTTATTGGTTTTAATTTATTGTACACAAATACAAGAAATTACAAACAAAAGGCAAAATTATTGCCTGGGGCAATCTCTACCATTCAACCCTGTTCCTGAAAAATAGTATTTAGTTCGTAAAAAACACTGACTTTTTTACATCCATCATTTCCAAGCACTTTTCATATTTCCAGGTTGCAACAGGCTTGGTAGAGCTTCCAACCAAATATTCACGCATGGTGTTAGACTTGACTGCAGAGTTGGGCGGAGTGACCACACCGCGGACAAATATATCCGAGTCTTCTCAACCAAACCGCAACAGCAAGAAGCTCCTATCTAGACAGAGTGAGTCGACTGCTTCTACAACATCTTTAACGACCGTCATTACTGAAGTGAAGCCCATCTTAAAATCAAGAAAGTCGGCTACTTGTATTGACCTAACCAGCACAGAAGACGAAAATGACGAAAACCATCTCAGAAAGAACACGATGAAACAGAGGTCTAAAAGTGAACATGGCTCTTCTTGATAATATCTACCTATTGAGTATTAAATACTGATTGAATCATTGAATGTTTCTCGTTGCAGCATGTCGTGTTTGGGATTTGTCGCATGATCGACATTTTGGTCCCCGATATTCCCGAAGGACTCGAGTTTAAAATCAAAAGGGAACGATACCTTGCCAAGCAAGCATTGCAAGATTCGGAAACCATGATGAACGTAAGTGACTGTGCTCCGCACACAAAATATTTCATATAAAATTCTGGAAAACTTTGGATGAGGACAATAGAAGATTTCTTTTGAAAAATTCGAAAACTTCACAGCTTGTCTTGAGCCTACAATGCCACCTATAAATTGACTAAAAACCAACTCATAATATTGATCTTATTCTTCTAGAAGAAAAAGAACAAAACAATTTACACAGAATTGACAATAAAACAATTACATCTGAACAATTTCCATTACAAACTGGACAATGAAAACGTTACATGCTTTAATAAGTGTTGAAAATGAAGACACACATTAAGATGGTATATCTGAACAATTTCCATTACAAACTGGACAATGAAAACGTTACATGCTTTAATAAGTGTTGAAAATGAAGACACATATTAAGATGGTAAAAGGTGGTTTACCTCCTGGGTAGAATGAAACCCAGGCGAAAGTCGGAAGTTGTCACGTTTCAATCAACCACCATGGGTAGATGGAGATACTATTCAAGAGAAATACTGTTTTCGTATATCCTCAACTTGTCTGTAGTAAATGCGACCATTTACCAAACTAAATGCGGGATCTTGATGTACTAAATATGGGGGGGAACTAAATAGTTGTCATTGTGTGTATAATACACAACATTATTCTCCATAGGAACCAACACAAAATAGTAGGACCGGACACAAAGGACGAAATTATGGTAAGTTAAGGGAGTCCTTTTAATTTTGAACAATTTTAAGAAAAGAGGAACATTCATTTGAAATTGAAACCGATTTTCTCAATAATATTGAAATTGGTCTGTGTGTGGTTATAACACCCAAACATTTTGTAAACAATGAAATACATACATAGTAGGTATTGCTTCCAAAGCACAGCACAGCCCGAAAATTGAAGAAAACAAATGAATCAACACGTAGGTAGGCTTTGCTTTGTTACCCAAATGTTTATTTTAAATCAAAATAATTGAAAATCAGTTCTTTTGTAAGAAATAAGAAAATCATTAAGAGTTCATCTCTTTTTGTTTGTAATCTGCCGACCTGAACATCAAATAGTGAAGGACTTCTAAAATTTAATTTGTATTCCCACAGATCTTGGAAAACGTGTTTCTCTTCTAGGTGCCTAACTTAGAAAAATGAAATTTGGAGTGTCAGTTGAACCTTTTCTTAGGTAAGTCTCCAAATATCAAACCCAAGCCTCAGGCCTTAAGCCCTAATATACCTACATATGCAAGTAGTTATTGTGCAATCAATATAGCGCTAGACTGATACATGTAGAGCGTCTTGACCGAAGTGGGATACGTTCTCTCCTTTAAAACTGAAAGCCATACTTAAACTGTGATCGAAAACTATAAAGTTAACACTATTCATTGAAATTGTCAGGAAAAAGTTGAGTTGTAGGGTTCAGCATATGAGGATATTTTTTTGTACATTGTTGCATCTTTGAAACTCTATACCTACCAGTATAATTTATTGATATTGGTTTCGCATTGAATTGCATGTCTCATTTGAATGCTTATGTTTGCATTCATTGTCACAACACTGTTCCCAGAATTTCATTCAAATATTCAGTCACTTCACTGTAAGAACAATGAAGAAAAAAAATCGTTTTAAATTTCATTATTGGAATTTGTAAAGCAGAAATCAGTAGATTGGTTGATTTCCAAACTGCATCAGTAGGCTGTGCTGTGCTTTGGAAGCAATACCTACTATGTATGTATTTCATTGTTTACAAAATGTTTGGGTGTTATAACCACACACAGACCAGGAGTGGGTTTATTTGTCAAGCAATTCAAGTGTATCATTCAATATTATTGAGAAAATCGGTTTCAATTTCAAATGAATGTTCCTCTTTTCTTAAAATTGTTCAAAATTAAAAGGAAAATTGCTTGACAAATAAACCCACTCCTGGTCTGTGTGTGGTTATAACACCCAAACATTTTGTAAGCAATGAAATACATACATAGTAGGTATTGCTTCCAAAGCACAGCACAGCCTACTGATGCAGTTTGGAAATCAACCACTCTACTGATTTCTGCTTTACAAATTCCAATAATAAATTTTAAAACGATTTTTTTTTCTTCATTGTTCTTACAGTGAAGTGACTATGTCATGATTGAATGAAATTCTGGGAACAGTGTTGTGACAATGAATGCAAACATAAGCATTCAAATGAGACATGCAATTCAATGCGAAACCAATATGGTACTGATGCAGTTTGGAAATCAACCAATCTACTGATTTCTGCTTTACAAATTCCAATAATAAAATTTAAAACGATTTTTTTTTTCTTCATTGTTCTTACAGTGAAGTGACTGAATATTTGAATGAAATTCTGGGAACAGTGTTGTGACAATGAATGCAAACATAAGCATTCAAATGAGACATGCAATTCAATGCGAAACCAATATCAATAAATTATACTGGTAGGTAGAGTTTTAAAGATGCAACAATGTACAAAAAAATATCCTCATATGCTGAACCCTACAACTCAACTTTTTCCTGACAATTTCAATGAATAGTGTTAAGGGACGTATACAAGTGTTCTATTTACCAAGCTCAAAGTGTTACAAGCCTAACAAACCAATAGATAGAAAATAAATACAAACACAAACAGCTCAGTTCTATTTACTACAAGTATCTAATTCAATTACTGATTGCTATTACTGATATGATAGAGACGTATTGTGAACTTGCCATCCTCAAAAAGGCGTCAATTAGTTTATTTGTCTAGGTTCGGAGACCACTGTTTTTTATTTGTGAGAGTTTCAATAAAGTTTCTAACTGTTTGTTTAATTTAAGACTGTTTACCAACTATGGTACAGGTAGGTACACAATTCTAAAATGATGACGCCTACCGCCTACAGTAGTACAGCATTCTACTTACAGATTTCAATGAGTTGGACATGTCACAAATGGACTCCAAAATTCATCCTGGCACCAGTTGCATCAATTGGCGACCTGTGATTTGGTATAATGACTGAAGCATAGTGTGTCACAAATGGACTCCAAAATTCATCCTGGCACCAGTTGCATCAATTGGCGACCTGTGATTTGGTATAATGACTGAAGCATAGTGTCTTCCCAAATACCTGTATGAAACAAAAAGAAAACAATTTATATCAGTAAAACCAAAGTAATAAAGAGTAAAAATTTCATGATTCTAGGCAACAACCAAAAGTAAATTTTCATTTACTTTTGGTTGGATCTATGGATCTACATACTGGATCTAGATCTATGGATCTACATACCTATACATATAATAGATCCATAGATCGATGGATTTTTAGACGACAACATAAGCCTCGTGGTAAATGGATGAAAAATAATGAAAAGCTATCTTGGTTCTGATCCAGCCAGGTTGATAGGTTAGGTTTTGGTATTATCAAACACCAACCTGAAGGCTACGATGTGTGATGGTTCGGAACTAATGAACCAAACAAGGCTTTCGTTCCCATGGACTTCATAGTATTTCATTGAAAAAGGTTTCTGATGAGTTTTTTTCTTTCGATTCCAAGATAAATAGTTTTTTTTATATATATATGAATTTTCTATACACAGGTACCTAATTCTAAAGATGCGTCTACACTTTACACTTCAGTCGATCCGAAGTCGATCGACATCGACTGGAACCCATATAATGTAGGAGTAAGCTCAAAGAATTTTAATGAGGGAAAAATTGAAAGGAGCAAATAAAGATGTGAAATGGACGAATTAAGAAGTCCATGATTAGGATTCAAGAAATGATTGGACAGGAGACAGGAGGAATTCATAAGTTAGATTAGCGTGACACAAAATTAGTCATCATTCTTTAATCTTTGTTGAGATGTAAATTTTGAATGAAGAAAACTGGAAAGGAAGCCTTGATAACCTCTCGATGGATATGTATCTCCATTTTACAAGATGTAAAGAAACAATGAACAATATTAATTTATAGTTGGTACTGTCAACGTGTCACCTGTACATTTATATTCAAGGTAACACTGAGAATCTCTCCATGATTAGGATTCAAGAAATGATTGGACAGGAGACAGGAGGAATTCATAAGTTAGATTACGTGACACAAAATTAGTCATCATTCTTTAATCTTTGTTGAGATGTAAATTTTGAATAAAGAAAACTGGAAAAGAAGCCTTGATAACCTCTCAATGGATATCTATCTCCATTTTACAAGATGCAAAGAAACAATGAACAATATTAATTTATAGTTGGTACTGTCAACGTGTCACCTGTACATTTATATTCAAGGTAACACTGAGAATCTCTGGTCAAGGTTTTAATTTTTCCACAAACTCTGTGTACCTGTACACCACCAATTTTCCTGTAAATTTCCCGTGAGAAAAACGATCCATCTGATCATCTTTGTTTGCAAGTTAAACCGGTAAAATCTTTACATTTCGGTAAAGAAAAACTATACATATAATAGATCCATAGATCGATGGATTTTTAGACAACATAAGCCTCGTGGTAAATGGATGAAAAATAATGAAAAGCTATCTTGGTTCTGATCCAGCCAGGTTGATAGGTTAGGTTTTGGGAAATTTATATCAGTAAAACCAAAGTAATAAAGAGTAAAAATTGCATGATTCTAGGCAACAACCAAAAGTAAATTTTCATTTATATGATATGTAGATAGATCCAGAGATCGATGGATTTTTAGACGACAACATAAGCCTCGTGGTAAATGGATGAAAAATAATGAAAAGCGATCTTGGTTCTGATCCAGCCAGGTTGATAGGTTAGGTTTTGGTATTATCAAACACCAAACTGAAGGCTACGATGTGTGATGGTTCGGAACTAATGAACCAAACAAGGCTTTCGTTCCCATGGACTTCATAGTATTTCATTGAAAAAGGTTTCTGATGAGTTTTTTTCTTTCGATTCCAAGATAAATAGTTATTTTTTTATGAATTTTCTATACACAGGTACCTAATTCTAAAGATGCGTCTACACTTTACACTTCAGTCGATCCGAAGTCGATCGACATCGACTGGAACCCATATAATGTAGGAGTAAGCTCAAAGAATTTTAATGAGGGAAAAATTGAAAGGAGCAAATAAAGATGTGAAATGGACGAATTAAGAAGTCCATGATTAGGATTCAAGAAATGATTGGACAGGAGACAGGAGGAATTCATAAGTTAGATTAGCGTGACACAAAATTAGTCATCATTCTTTAATCTTTGTTGAGATGTAAATTTTGAATGAAGAAAACTGGAAAGGAAGCCTTGATAACCTCTCGATGGATATGTATCTCCATTTTACAAGATGTAAAGAAACAATGAACAATATTAATTTATAGTTGGTACTGTCAACGTGTCACCTGTACATTTATATTCAAGGTAACACTGAGAATCTCTGGTCAAGGTTTTATTTTTTTCCACAAACTCTGTGTACACCACCAATTTTCCAGTAAATTTCCCGTGAGAAAAACGATCCATCTGATCATCTTTGTTTGCAAGTTAAACCGGTAAAATCTTTACATTTCGGTAAAGAAAAAGCAAAGGTGGATTAACAAAAACAATTTTACTTAAGGTTTAAACCTCTGTACCTTTTAGACTAACTGAATAACTTGTGTTCGTGTCAAGTTGTTCAGAGTATGAGACACGTATGAATCTATTTCACTGTCTTAAAGAAACACCAAAGCCTTACTACTCCTTCACGCCTATTGAAAATTCAACGTTTTACCGCGTTTTTAGGTAAGAAGGGACATGAAAACATTTGACAAACAATCGCATGGATACGAAATGATTACCGATCACATTAACTACCTACTCAAGTAGGTATCTACATGCCCGATTATTTAAATTGACGTTATTTTCAACATATTTGTTATTTTCAACATATTTGGATTAAGGTGTTTTGATACACAAAACACGTTCGACCAGCTTACAAGTGTCCGATTCTCTATAATGGACGCAATGTTTTTGTCATACAAAATTGAGTACATGAGATTAATCTCGTAAATTGTATGAAAATTGTTTGTAAAATATAATAATAACACTGAAGTAGGCAAGAACCAAGTGGTTATCCATCGTACGAGGTACAATCTCTGTGAGATCAAAGAGGTACCTAAGGGGTCAGCTCGTTTAAACCTGACAAAATATAAAAAAAAAAAAAAAAATCACACTGACTCGCTACATTCTACCCAATATTTCATGAGACAATGGATTGTGTTTGGATGGTCATTTCTGCTAGGACTTCAATGCCACTATTTACCTATTTCTCATCTACACAAGCAAAATAGGAATAATAAATATAAATGTACCTACAAGAGAAAGTTACCTCATGGGTGAATTGGTTTTCAAATTTCTTTCTTTCAAAAAATAAGTTGTCATGTCACCACAAAAAAAGACAATATGGTATGAGGTTCTGAAAGGAAGAATACCAACTGTTGCAGAAGGAGTTTCAGTTGACATTATTGATGAAATGTTTAGGGCGCACAAATCACAAAACATTAAAAGATGAGCGGCTCAATTGATGTGACTTTTTTTAAAAGAATAACAAAAAACATGAAAAAATTCACGTATGCTACACATCGCATACATACCTCACCCAAATTAGGTATATGCTTATGTTATACTTTATGACATCCAATATCAATGCGTGAAATTTAAAATATTAAA
Source organism: Diaphorina citri (assembly GCF_000475195.1). Lineage (NCBI taxonomy): Eukaryota > Metazoa > Arthropoda > Insecta > Hemiptera > Psyllidae > Diaphorina > Diaphorina citri. The sequence continues at coordinate 58,071 of NW_007377712.1, forward strand.
ATCTGTGTGTGCAAAGAATTTCGAGTTGGAGTTGATTAAAAATACAACACATGAAGGAAAGGAAGAGCACGTGTTGTCTTGGAATACCAGAGACAAAAAAATTGATATTAAAAGGGCTTGTGCTGCTTTGTACATTACTTATCTTGGTATCTTTGTCTTGTGAGCTTTAGGGAGAGGCACAATATCCTGGTGGAAAATGAACTACCACAAGAACCTCTTCAGTATTTTCCCAGCAATCATGGCTACTTTCCTGATAAAATAAGTTTGAAATTACCGCACTTACATTGTGGATATAATAACATAAATATTAAGAACCTAATCAGGGTTCAAAAAAAAAAGTGAAATCATTCAATGTACATAAGTTCGAAAAATACATAATATATAAGTGTATGCTGTACATAGCTAGGTACCCAACTACAAGAGTAGTATAGCATAGTGCTTAATTTAGACTGACGAAGTAAAGCAATACATAGATTTCAAAACTGTGATTCTTGATCTTGATTCAGATACCTATGTCACTTCGTACTAAGTACTCGTACCGCACTTACATTGTGGATATAATAACATAAATATTAAGAACCTAATCAGGGTTCAACAAAATGTGAAATCATTCAATGTACATAAGTTCGAAAAATACATAATATCTAAGTGTATGCTGTACATAGCTAGGTACCCAACTACAAGAGTAGTATAGCATAGTGCTTAATTTAGACTGACGAAGTAAACCAATACAAAAGGCCAAAACACACATTACAAATCAGCCTGGACAAATAAAGTTGCAAGATTTTTCTATACAAATTTGGTGTTTCACTTTCTTGGAGAGTGCCCTTATTTTTTAGACCTTGTATTGAAATAAAATAAGCATGCAACCAGGGAGGTTTAGAACGATTTGTGTAATTAATGGGCGAAATATTAGCCCAGCCATGACCGACCGTTTCGAGATACGATTTATCATAATCTTAATGTCGGTATATTCGAAATTCTAGGAGTGGATTCACACAAGAACAACAATGGAAGGGTGTAGGTTAGGTACTTGTAAATTTGGTCAAGTACCTATTCCTATAACAAATCAAAGGAATGATGGAGAACTAAAATCGGCTGATAAATGTAAAACTTCAGCAGAGGAAAACGTAAATGAAGAAATTCAACCTTTTTCAACCCTCATTTCCTTGACTTTTCCATTTTCAGTTTTTCCTACCAACAGGATAGACATATCACCGCAAAATGTAAAGGTACTTATGTACACATCTGCGCCCCGGAGCAGCACTGTGGCAGAACATGTCACCAACCACGCTCACCTAATTACACCAGACACCCCCTAAAACGAAAATACTGTAAATGCTATCCTATGTACTCGTAACTCCTCATAAATGTGTGTTCTTAGATCCAACCCTGACCTTTGCAACCTTTGTTTGAATAATTTGGGAGGTCTGTATACCACCCCTCTTCCTTCATAATTATGTTGTAAAAATAATGTGCTCCATAATATTTGTTATTTCTTTTTCGGCATAAATTATGCTCGGAATGTGTTTTACGAGAAATAAACTGTCCCTGATACAATTTATCTCTAGGGTAGGATAAAATGATACAGAAGCAGATTTGAAGACACGTGGGGATGTGGAGGGACACAACCCTAGATGTCATAAATCTCATTACGTACTGACCAATGGTTACTGGTATCAACTACAAAGCTGACTGACCTGCTAGACTTTTGTCCCTAACAAAATTTCGCAAGAAAACTGCCTTTCGCACACCAAAGATACAAGTGCACAGAAAACTGAAAGTTCTCACGGTGCTACTACCATACTACATAGACTACATGTCCAACCAATATTATACTCTGTCTAACTATATCTACATATTTTTTTTTTCCTTTTAGTCCGTGGGCCATCTTGGAAAATCGTGTTTTAGACAATAATACTTCCAGGGGAGCGCCGCGTTGCGTTGGCACTTTCAGGATAGCTTTTTCCAGATTCTAGGGAGCTATCGCGACCTTTTTTGCACTTTTTCTGAAAGAAATTATGGAAACATATTAGATAGATATTCAATAAAAAATCTATTTTTTCTAAAACTTATAAACGGAACTTGAAAAACTAGGTAATTTAGATTGGGGTAAGAAATGCCGCTTTCTGGCGTGAAACTACGGTTTTGGGTTACATGTAATTACCGACCCCATGAATTATTTATCAAAAACATATTTTCTCAAGATAGCCCTCGGACTAATAATTTTCCTTCTATTTTGTAAAAAAAAAAAAAAAAAATCTATTCTTATTTCATATTTTTTATTGTTATGATTTTTCTTTATTCTGATGTGTGAGTGGATAGAGTTAGGAGGTTTCATTTCATCCATCTACAACTACATACAAGGTGACATGAAATCATCAATAGGCATACCAAGAATACCTGGGAATTGAGATAGAACTGTAGATTTACAATCATAAAAGTTTGACACGAACGACCACCCTGTATATTACATAACGATAACTTTTCGATGTCTTGTCCAAGTGCCCAAGAATACCTGGGAATGGGGCTCAACCACTTTTTTTTTTTTTCTTCGCTGATAAAGGAAGTTCGAAACACGCTGATTTCAATAGGAATGCTTAAAATTTTATTTGAGGCTTTCTAAGAGGAGAAATCTTCGTTTGAAATTTTCGAATTTTGAAACGCACAAAATTTTCTCGGGCAGCCATTTTTTCGTGATGACGTCAGTTCATGCGAGGTCGTAAACCATGGCTGCTTCAACGTTATTTTTTTGCGACTAATGTTTAATATTAATGTGTATGAGAATAAAAAGTAAATTTTCTGACCAGCAGACAAAGGAATGCCATTAAAAATGAAAAGTGGACAATGAGACATCGAAAAGTTATCGTTATGTAATATACAGGGTGGTCGTTCGTGTCAAACTTTTATGATTGTAAATCTACAGTTCTATCTCAATGGGGCTCAACCAAATGACAATTTTTTTCGAGATAGAGTCCTTTTCCGATGTAAAAGTACCCAAAAAGTGCATTGCGTACTCAAAAACATCCAAAACGGTCCCTAAATCCCCTAAAATGTCGCTTAGCAAGGAGCAAGAAGTATGCGTTTTCAAGCTTCTACAAATCTTTGAAGATGAGTGTTTCATCGCCCTTTTTTACTCGTGTGGTGTGACGTAGTATGCCCCTCAATGGATAGAAGAAAAGAGACACAATGCTTTCCACATTTGCTGGGTCAACACGAGAAGTAATCTATTGAAGTATATGCAAGAGAAATACGAGTGCAAATTTTCGGGACCAAATAGCAAGCGAGCGCGATACCTACCTGCATGTCAGAGAAATACTAATATCTTGAAAGTTGAAAGGAAATTTGAAAATATGAGAACATAATAGACGGAATGAAAAAATGTTCAAGGTGAGCCCAACCCTCGATAAGGTCCAGAAATGACAAATGAATTTATTATTAAAAGCGGCGGCATCAGGTCTGACGAATATTGAACTTCCATGCCAGGGCATCCATCAGTGCCATTAAATTTTAATGAAATTGCATACTTTATTATAAAGAAGATAATCTACCTAGATGTAGCAAATGAGATTCTGTTCATCTGTTCTAATAGTATTTTACGACCCGGTCTCAGTGAAGAAGAGTGCGATATGGAACAGAATCGGATACCCAGGGAACTAAGGCTGTGATCCATACAGAAACATGGAAGAGGAACAAAATTTTCGAAATTCGTATTTTCCATGTCCTATATTAATTGAATCGTCTGAATAAATTGATCGCCTTATATGTAACTTGATATCTAGTTATTACTTTTAGCGTTGTTGACTTCTTGAATTTTCAAAACAACTCATTGATTTTCAAACTATCGCCACTGATTATTCAGGCCTCACATATTGAAGTGTGCGCTGCGCTGAAACAAATAATGAAATTCTATTTAGAATGAAAAGGATAGGATACAATAATACTAAACTTGGTACAGTACCGTCTATGAGTAGGTATTGAAGAATGGCCTGATCCAGAGATTTTAAATGTGTAACCGTGTTTTATTATGGTACTAAACTTGGTACAGTACCGTCTATGAGTAGGTATTGAAGAATGGCCTGATCCAGAGATTTTAAATGTGTAACCGTGTTTTATTATTCAAATAATCATAATGAAAATGGTTTATAATAAATAATAAATGTTTCCTTTTCTTCAACGTTCAAAAACAAACGTTTCGCACAATTAAAGTTATAAAAATGTGTAACAACAAGTAAGAAAGCATAATAAAGCAAGGCCATATGCCAGGCTGTTGACAATTTCACTTCTCCGGAGAGCGGTTTAATGAGGCTTGGATAGAATTGAGACCACCCAAAACTCTATGAAACAGCTTAAAACAAGCAACTGAATTTTCTGTTGACGTAATTACACAACTTGTGTAATTTACGACATGTAATTAAAACATTATTACATTAATGAAGAAATTAAAATTATCATTCTTCATAATTAGTGATGATATTCATAATAATATTGTAAGTATAAGATGGTATCTAAAGAAATTTACCACCTACAGCCGAGGAATGCTCCTGTGAAGTGTGACAAGAATAAATATGTAAAACATTTCCATGGACTCTGACGATTTGAAAAGATAAATACTTGGGTATACAACTAATTTTAAGATGGAAAATGGGTTTATTTAATATTAATTCAATACATAACATAAACCATTATTTATATGTACCAGCTATACGTCCACACTTGTATGAGCACAAATGGTACACCAATTGATTGGTTTATACCTACATTTTTTGCCATGTTAATAGCAACCAGCAACTACCGAAGTGGCCCGATTATTTAAATTGACGTTATTTTCAACATATTTGTTATTTTCAACATATTTGGATTAAGGTGTTTTGATACACAAAACACGTTCGACCAGCTTACAAGTGTCCGATTCTCTATAATGGACGTCGATTCAATACTTGACTTTACTATCCCATTTACAGATATCAAACTAACTGAACGTATTCATTTCAGAAGAAACCTAGTGAGTATTTCTGAGGACTTTCCACTGAGGATTTTAACAGTTTAAATTTAAAGGAAACTATTGGCCAGCCTAGTTAGCTTAGTTGGTGGTGCGTCTGCCCTGTAAGCGCTGGGCCGCGGGTTCGATTCCCGCCCGGGGCGGATTTTATCCTGATGGGATAATGTTCGTTCTCGGAACGGCTGGCTTTCCTACTCGATTCAATACTTGACTTTACTATCCCATTTACAGATATCAAACTAACTGAACGTATTCATTTCAGAAGAAACCTAGTGAGTATTTCTGAGGACTTTTAACTGAGGACTTTAACAGTTTAAATGAAACTATTTAACAACGACAAACAATACGTAATTAATATGAAGGAGGGGTTTTATCAATTTAAATCTAAGTAATGAAATGAGATTAATCTGCTTAGGTATTTATTTGGTAATGGAGGGGTATTATCAATTTAAATCTAAGTAATGAAATGAGATTAATCTGCTTAGGTATTTATTTGGTAATTTGTCAAACTTTTAAAGTAGGAACATTTTCTGAAGGTCTGTAGGTAATGTAGGTTATTAATGTAGTAGATCTGAATGCGATAATTCGAAATGTTCGAAGACCTTTCTATAAAAGGTTTCATGTTCAATTTGTTGTATATACTAGAGAGGTCGCCGAAAATTAAAAATGAGATAGTACACCTACAGTATTTATACCTTCAACTTTTCTCTTCTTTTTTTATAATTATAAAATACAGTCTTCGCTGCTACTGGATCTAAAATTCTATTCAGTGAAGCTATTGTACTTAGAGCTAGCACCGTCATTACATCCAATAGCTTCTAGCGTTTCACACAGTTTTCAATAAAAGTTATAAGAATAATAATATGAGATCTTTCTTTTCTCCAGTTTCATTTTCGTCTTCTTTCTTTTGTGGATCGTCAATGTTCTGGAACCTAGTCTAGTCTTATTACCTAATATTACAAACAACATTGGGAGACCATGGTGTTATTTTTAAAGAAGGTGTTTCATATCAGCCACCCACATACCGCGAGCTATATGAAAAAGTGTCGGGGGAAAAATAAGTGGATTATAAGATGATGTAACTTGGACGATGTCGAAATATAGTCAATACTTTGCAACAGTGTAGGAAAAATGAACGAACGGGATGACTGGTCCTATAAGTAAATTAGAACCAATTTGTCCACAGAAGAAGAGAACAACAAGAAACTAGATGTATGTACCTACAACTACATGGCAAGTTCTGGAATCCAAAACCCAAACTATTTGCTCTGGCAGTTTGGCCTCTTCTTCTTTCCAAACGAATCTAGCAATTGTTGGTTTAAAATTTTGTTGAATAAAAGCAAATTAATCGAGTCCACCTTGTTCTTAGGTTATCACGAACCAGCACTGTACACCGACTGTTATTTAAGTTCTGGAATCCAAAACCCAAACTATTTGCTCTAGCAGTTTGGCCTCTTCTTCTTTCCAAACGAATCTAGCAATTGTTGGTTTAAAATTTTGTTGAATAAAAGCTAATTAATCGAGTCCACCTTGTTCTTAGGTTATCACGAACCAGCACTGTACACCGACTGTTATTTTACAGAATACTGTCATGTCTTATAAAGACAGGCTGTCTACGGTGTTCCATATTTAATTGTTGTCCACACACTTGTATTTTGGACAAGGGGTTCACTGGTTACGTCATAATCATCATTGTAGTTTAATGGAAAAAATGAAGCATAAAAAAAGTACACGTTTTGCAATATAGAGTGAACTATTTTGTTAAAGAATAGGTGTACTTCTTGAACAATGTACGTTATTCGATGACAGAATGCTGGACATTATCAGCTTGTATGGAACAGATGGAGTAAATAGGATCAACCATTGTGCATAAAAACAATAAGTACTACTCCTAGTGAACTGGCAACAGACACAATACTATAATTAACGGCCAAAACAAGGGTCGATAATTAAATGCTTGAAGATGCAAGCTAATTAAGTTGGAAGAAAAAAAAGTGCGAACAGGTAGGTACTTCAAATTATTCGTTTCCTTCTACCTTTATCGTAAGGATAACTCTGACAGCTCCCCTGAAACGGCCTTTGAAGTTCAAAATAAGGGCACTTGCCCTCAAAGTTGAGGGCAAGAGACCTCATGAACACACTGTAAACATAATCACTCTTTTCTCAAACTAGCCGAACTCTGCGATCGATTTTTTTTTTTTTTTTTACAACTACTGTGTATGTAGCTGTTGAATGTTGTTATGTATGTTTATGTACATACGGGTAATCTGAAGGAGTTCATACATTTAACATACAAAGCATAGAGTTTAGCACACTCGGTGAAAGTGTCTAGAGCCATGTTCCCACAATATACTCATGGAAATTCTTCTAGATTACCTCTCTTGCTATTGTTTCGCTTCACTAAGCCTTCGTAAAAACACTTAGAGCATTCGTTGCCCAATGAATTATTGTTTGTTTCAAAAAAAGTAAACCTACTCGACTGGGTAGCGACGTTTTTCCCAATAGAACCTATCGTCAGCGATACAACTTGCCATGTAGCGTTCAATAGAAGAGATAAACATGGAATGACGTGCATTGTTTTGCGTCACTACGGTATGGTGTCAACTGTCAACGTACACCCCAAGAGCAGATTTTATCAGATTACAAGGAACCACAGTTTCACACTGCCTTGTCTAAAATTGCCTTGATCTACAATTCCAATGAAATGCTTACAGCTTACATCTTAGGAAAAGGTATCCATGGACAGTGGACACGGAACGCAAAGCAAAGAATACAAAATCTTGTCCTTACTGAGTTGAAAACGCTAAATTAGGAAAGCGGGAAATCAGGATTTGGCCTTAAGGATATTCTAAAATTGCTAATACACCCCAAGAGCAGATTTTATCAGATTACAAGGAACCACAGTTTCGCACTGCCTTGTCTAAAATTGCCTTGATCTACAATTCCAATGAAATGCTTACAGCTTACATCTTAGGAAAAGGTATCCATGGACACGGAAAGCAAAATCTTGTCCTTACTGAGTTGAAAACGCTAAATTAGGAAAGCGGGAAATCAGGATTTGGCCTTAAGGATATTCTAAAATTGCTAAAGAAATACGTACTAAGATGAAGAGCAGCATAATGAAACGGTGTAGGACAGACGATAATGAAACAAACGTAATCCTCGGACGATTAGTAGATGAACTTGATTTACACGATACAGATCTACACACGGGCAATGGCGAATCGAAGAAGAAAAAGAAAACGGTTCACCGATCAATTGGACTCGAATAATTCGGCGGAACAATATGGATGCCGCCTGACGAATTGCTCACACACGGCCAGAATTTGTTCAAGCTCTGATTTTCGTTTGTTTTTCTTGAACTGACGGTTACGGTCAGATTTTTTACCTCTTGATTTTCATCTGTTTCGATTGAAATCGAATTAATTAGCTAGAAAAACGCCGATCCAGACCGTCCGTCCTGATTATTAAGACATTATGGAAAACGATACGATCATGACAAGTGGAAAATTGTTCAAATAATTAGAGGAACGAGAGGCAATACGGCACCAGAAGTGGTCTAAATTCTTTGAGGTACTCTTTTCACATTTACTGTCATGTATTCGTATTGTAGTGTAAACAGTTTCCAACACCAGAAAAATAATAAAAATACTATATCAAAAGAAAAAAAAAAACTTGCACTTGGTACCTACTTCATGATTTTTTTCAAAAGAAACCCCTTTGAAAATATTGAATAACCATTATAAGATTTTAACAGGTATCTCTAGCCTTAATTGTTGCAATGTCAAAGTACTTATTGCAAAATTTCAAGTGCATAGTTGACTTCAAGAGAGCTTCCCACATAGAAGACCAACAAACAACACCAACAGATTACCCGAGCCAGGTTAATGTTTACCTGATTTCTAATTCACTGAACAAAGTGAGTTTGTAAGTCTACCCCCCGTATGTATGAAATCTAAAGATAAACTTAAGTTTAACTTAAGACAAACAATGTTGCCAATTTCATGTCATTTCTTGAGATAACTCATTGACTGAACAAAGTGAGTTTGTAAGTCTACAAGTTAGATCTATGAGCCTGTATTTGTTTGTTTGGAAGGCAAATAACACTGAGTACAAAAACACTTGGGTAATATCTTAGATAATCTGTGCATAGTGTGCATATCACCCCACAGCTTTTAATACATAATGTAATATACAGGTACTTGTACTCAGAGGCTATGGTTAGATTGAGAATTTGAGTCTCCGAGTCTTGCTCAGTCTCCAACCACCCTAAGCAGTCAACAAACATTTCAATATGAACCTGTAGTCCCCCACATTAGTGATGTCAAACTGAGGTTAATACATTTTTTGTACGGTTGTAGAAGCTTGCTTTAAAAAAATATGTTTTGGCCATCTACTTATGGGCAGAATTTGTTAATAATGGAAAAGGCAGCAAGATACACAGGTGTCATCAGCTTGGTTCCTGATAAGCCCCAAATCTAAGCAGTTTCTTCAGAGTTGCAGTTCTCTCCTTATCTTCATGAACCAGAGGTCTTAGAATGAAATTTAATTAAAACACTTTCCAATAGATGGGAAGGACCTATGGACTTACCCAAAACTTGTAGACAAGACTGGACTCTTGCAGAGAATGTAGAGGGGTCAGGAACCAACACTCCACACTGTACAATAAGGAAAACGACTCACCACCACTTTCTCAAAAAGTATTTTTTACAAAAATAAAGGCAATTTATAATAAATTTTCAAGAATAAAGAAGGCAATCTTTCAACAACACAAAAAATACAAAATTTGAAAAAGAATAAAAGATTTTTTTTTGATATTTGAGAACACGTGCAGATAAAATGTGAACAGCTGATTTCAAATCACTGAAAATCATGGTCAAAGCATATGGAACCTCAAGGTATCATAATCTATATTTAAATAGGTTCCGAAATAGGTTTAAAACTACATAAAGGCTATCAGAGTAAAGGCATGGAAATACAAACTGCCCCTATATTTTACAGTCAAGTGTAGGTAAGTAATCTTTTCTAGCAATCACAAACGAGGTACACAAAACTCAACGGGATCACAAACCACCAAGGATTCCAGTTCTATTGTAAAACACCAACATTGTATTTCCTACAAAAACCACGTGAAAACAATGTTTCTTCTTTTATGAATATGTCGTTCTGTTCAAGGAATTGTAGAACGCTTAGCATTACTCATGCGAACTCCGTTGTTCTGTAATAGCTAATAAAACATGTAGTACATATTTGGATTAAGGTGTTTTGATACACAAAACACGTTCGACCAGCTTACAAGTGTCCGATTCTCTATAATGGACGGATATTTGGATTAAGGTCTTTTGATACACAAAACACGTTCGACCAGCTTACAAGTGTCCGATTCTCTATAATGGACGCAATGTTTTTGTCATACAAAATTGAGTACATGAGATTAATCTCGTAAATTGTATGAAAATTGTTTGTAAAATATAATAATAACACTGAAGTAGGCAAGAACCAAGTGGTTATCCATCGTACGAGGTACAATCTCTGTGAGATCAAAGAGGTACCTAAGTACCTATAATGAACATAATTTTACATACACATTAGAAAAGAAGGACGAATAGATTTCGTAGGGTCAGCTCGTCTAAACCTGACAAAATATGAAAAAAAAAAAAAAAAAAAAAAACTGACCGCTACATTCTACTTGTATGAGCACAAATGGTACACCAATTGATTGGTTTATACCTACATTTTTGCCATGTTAATAGCAACCAGCAACTTACCGAAGTGTACACAATGTAGCTACTTATTCTACATGAACTTACATTATTTAATATCTATACCTACGTATATAACTACTTCTATTTTTTACCTACCAAGTCTACGTCCATACTTGTATGAGCACAAATGGTACACCAATTGATTGGTTTATACCTACATTTTTTGCCATGTTAATAGCAACCAGCAACTTACCGAAGTGTAGACAATGTAGCTACTTATTCTACATGAACTTACATTATTTAATATCTATACCTACGTATATAACTACTTCTATTTTTTACCTACCAAGTATCTATAGGTACCTATTTTACTTCGTTACATAAAAAAGTGGACTCCATATTTCTTCAGTCATTCGTTTTCATTCTATTTTTTTCATCTCGTCATGACGTTGCTACATCCTTTATCTCGCCGGGTATGTTATGAAACTTGTTACTGTCAGATGTCCATCAAACTTCAAACTAAGTAACAAGCTAAAAAAAAAGAGTAATACACATTTTTTTCCACAAACTCTGTGTACACCACCAATTTTCCAGTAAATTTCCCGTGAGAAAAACGATCCATCTGATCATCTTTGTTTGCAAGTTAAACCGGTAAAATCTTTACATTTCGGTAAAGAAAAATTTACCTACATTGTCTACCAAATAAGTCATAAGAAAACCGCAACTGACAGCAATATTCATTATTCAAACATTCGGACTAATGTCACGAAATTTTCAGAAAACCACAAATAGCCATTTGATTGTCATTTCGAATGCAGACTAACAATAATTTGGCAAATCTGCTGGTATGTAGGTACAATTTTTAATTCCACTAATAAAGCCACAGGTCCCTACTCAATAGTTCTCAGTTCCTCAAAAAGACAACGCTGAGTGCACATAAGTAATTCCCGGAAAAAACTTCGACTGATCCGGGAATGATCGCTGGACCCCGGGTCACGAAAATTTCAGAAAACCACAAATAGCCATTTGATTGTCATTTCGAATGCAGACTGACAATAATTTGGCAAATCTGCTGGTATGTAGGTACAATTTTTAATTCCACTAATAAAGCCACAGGTCCCTACTCAATAGTCCTCAGTTCCTCAAAAAGACAACGCTGAGTGCACAAAATTCCCGGAAAAAACTTCGACTGATCCGGGAATGATCGCTGGACCCCGGTATGCAAGCCCTGTACATACTTACCCATTCGGCCATACAGGTTGCTCAATATCCCAAGTAGGTATAGAAAATAGATACGTAGGTAGATATCCCCTATGAGTGATGTAACACGTGGATTATTATACCACATTGGTCAGTCATGATACCGAGTATAACAAGAATGAATGAACTCACGATTCCCGATCATATTCCATAATATCTCGTGATATACAGACTGGTCGGAAAATTGTGACATCGGATTTTCCGAGATTCAATACGGCTCAAAAAGGTAATGTCTGTGAGATGAACCAACTTGAAAAAATTTCCGTTTTCAACGAATATCTTCAGAAATCTTCTCCTTCAGAAAAACTACATGGTAAGTTCTGGAATCCAAAACCCAAACTATTTGCTCTGGCAGTTTGGCCTCTTCTTTTTTCCAAACGAATCTAGCAATTATTGTTGTTTTAAAATTTTGTTGAATAAAAGCAAATTAATCGAGTCCACCTTGTTCTTAGGTTATCACGAACCAGCACTGTACACCGACTGTTATTTTACGTAGGTAGATATCCCATATGAGTGATGTAACACGTGGATTATTATACCACATTGGTCAGCCATGATACCGAGTATAACAAGAATGAATGAACTCACGATTCCCGATCATATTCTATAATATCTCGTGATATACAGACTGGTCGGAAAATTGTGACATCGGATTTTCCGAGATTCAATATGGCTCAAAAAGGTAATGTCTGTGAGATGAACCAACTTGAAAAAATTTCCGTTTTCAACGAATATCTTCAGAAATCTTCTCCTTCAGAAAGATTGTACTATTTTTTTACGGGCAAGGTTGGTAAATGGTGGTAAAGCAGCAAGCAGCGTCCACTGCTTAAAGGATACAGAAAGTCCCGAGTTCGATTCATCACACAGTGGATGAAATGTGCATTTGTTATTTTGAAACCATCCACAGAACCCATGATTTCCTATGTCAGTGCGTCCCTACTAGCAAGCTAATTAAGTTGGAAGAAAAAAAAGTGCGAACAGGTAGGTACTTCAAATTATTCGTTTCCTTCTACCTTTATCGTAAGGATAACTCTGACAGCTCCCCTGAAACGGCCTTTGAAGTTCAAAATAAGGGCACTTGCCCTCAAAGTTGAGGGCAAGAGACCTCATGAACACACTGTAAACATAATCACTCTTTTCTCAAACTAGCCGAACTCTGCGATCGATTTTTTTTTTTTTTTACAACTACTGTGTATGTAGCTGTTGAATGTTGTTATGTATGTTTATGTACATACGGGTAATCTGAAGGAGTTCATACATTTAACATACAAAGCATAGAGTTTAGCACACTCGGTGAAAGTGTCTAGAGCCATGTTCCCACAATATACTCATGGAAATTCTTCTAGATTACCTCTCTTGCTATTGTTTCGCTTCACTAAGCCTTCGTAAAAACACTTAGAGCATTCGTTGCCCAATGAATTATTGTTTGTTTCAAAAAAAGTAAACCTACTCGACTGGGTAGCGACGTTTTTCCCAATAGAACCTATCGTCAGCGATACAACTTGCCATGTAGCATTCAATAGAAGAGATAAACATGGAATGACGTGCATTGTTTTGCGTCACTACGGTATGGTGTTAACTGTCAACGTACACCCCAAGAGCAGATTTTATCAGATTACAAGGAACCACAGTTTCGCACTGCCTTGTCTAAAATTGCCTTGATCTACAATTCCAATGAAATGCTTACAGCTTACATCTTAGGAAAAGGTATCCATGGACACGGAAAGCAAAATCTTGTCCTTACTGAGTTGAAAACGCTAAATTAGGAAAGCGGGAAATCAGGATTTGGCCTTAAGGATATTCTAAAATTGCTAAAGAAATACGTACTAAGATGAAGAGCAGCATAATGAAACGGTGTAGGACAGACGATAATGAAACAAACGTAATCCTCGGACGATTAGTAGATGAACTTGATTTACACGATACAGATCTACACACGGGCAATGGCGAATCGAAGAAGAAAAAGAAAACGGTTCACCGATCAATTGGACTCGAATAATTCGGCGGAACAATATGGATGCCGCCTGACGAATTGCTCACACACGGCCAGAATTTGTTCAAGCTCTGATTTTTGTTTGTTTTTCTTGAACTGACGGTTACGGTCAGATTTTTTACCTCTTGATTTTCATCTGTTTCGATTGAAATCGAATTAATTAGCTAGAAAATAGAGTCCCAAAAATCATAGGGGACCAACAGTTGAATTTGATCCACCCTTGGGATCGAGTTTTGACCCTGCTAGTGTAGGGTCTAAAAGTTCCAAAAGATACGACTGAGATCAAACAAGACTATTTAATCTTTGAGAGCCCCAAAAATCATAGGGGACCAATAGTTGAATTTGATCCGCCCTTGGGATCGAGTTTTGACCCTGCTAGTGTAGGGTCTAAAAGTTCCAAAAGATACGACTGAGATCAAACAAGACTATTTAATCTTTGATAGGAACGTACCTAAAATGTAACTTGGAAAAATTCAACCATTATTGGAAAGAAAGTTGTGTCCTTTTTTCAGCTGGACAAGATGTTAGGTATATCAGTAATATCAGGGTCAATAATACAATTTAACTGCTAGAGATGGAAGCACTACATGCAATCTACATCTTTTTGGGTCGTGTGCCATATTTAACACATCGTCTTTCATGAAATCGTTCAAAACTAATTTTATAATTTGCATCACCAATCCAATTCGAGTCAGTTTTTAAAGCAAATCATTGGTTAAAATATTTAAAACGTTTTCGCGTGTAGGCAATAGGCAGTCCGATCCGATCATATGCTTCATTATTATGAATGGAGACGGTTTCAATGTTAGAAATCGTTCAAAACTAATTTTATAATTTGCATCACCAATCCAATTCGAGTCAGTTTTTAAAGCAAATCATTGGTTAGAATATTTAAAACGTTTTCGCGTGTAGGCAATAGGCAGTCCGATCCGATCATATGCTTCATTATTATGAATGGAGACGGTTTCAATGTTACTAAGAGCCTAGACATCATTTGATTCATCTGTAGTCTCAAGCTCTCATTATCCATGTTCTGCTGATTACCTGCTAACAGAGATAAAACAATGTAAATGGTCCTTTTGTCCTGTCATCGAAGCTTAAAATTCCATTTGTCATTCTTAATTTTGGTATGTGCTATTAAATTTATTCGATTGCTACGAGAACAAGTCACCAAGATCAATGTAGTAAATCTGCTTTTGGGGGAAATGACTGCTGACAGTGCAAGGAGTTTTCGAATCTCCGAAAATAAAAAGAAATCATTTTGTTGTGTGCTCTACACAGTCATCAATTTTAAATTATTTTCAACACCTTTTCAGAATCCTTCCCATTAATCTTTTTTATCTCCCATTAAAACTGATTGGATTGCAGGCTTTTTCTTCTTTCTTTAATTAAAATAACAGTAGCCTGTAAATATAAAATTCCATTTGTCATTCTTAATTTTGGTATGTGCTATTAAATTTATTCGATAGCTACGAGAACAAGTCACCAAGATCTATGTAGTAAATCTGCTTTTGGGGGAAATGACTGCTGACAGTGCAAGGAGTTTTCGAATCTCCGAAAATAAACAGAAATCATTTTGTTGTGTGCTCTACACAGTCATCAATTTTAAATTATTTTCAACACCTTTTCAGAATCTTTTCCATTAATCTTTTTTATCTCCCATTAAAACTGATTGGATTGCAGGCTTTTTCTTCTTTCTTTAATTAAAATAACAGTAGCCTGTAAATTATGTCGTTCTGTTCAAGGAATTGTAGAACGCTTAGCATTACTCATGCGAACTCCGTTGTTCTGTAATAGCTAATAAAACATGTAGTAAGTACGCGTGCATGTATTAAATAGTAGAAATTGTATAGATACTTAAGTACATAGACGTAAGTAAAGTAGATGTGGCTAACCGAAATGTTGAATCTGCTTGGGAAAAAAACCTCACACAATGATAAAAAATGATAGATAAAAAAGTCAAATTTTACTTTCGTCTGTACGTACACTATTTAGAATCGTGAATTTTTTAGTTAGGTACCATTGGTGTATCAAACGCAAATACGATAATGTTGGAATGAGAATATCTAAAAAAAATCTCGATTCTAAACATTGTACAAAAAGAGCAAAGTTTCATTTTATTTATTTTTTTTTGAAAGAAATTAGGTAAAATACATTTTGATCTCACTTTTTTCTTGGTTTACTTGGTTTTCTCTGAGGTAGGCCACTATCGAACTCACTCAACATTTGTTTTTTACTGAAATTACCTCTCTGTTTGAACGATTTTTCCTTATTGATGGCCATTTTCTTGTTTTTCAGTTCTTCCTTATTTTTGGGTTTTCCTATACCGGATATAACGGACGGAGCATCTCGCAAAGCAAAACTTTTGGCAAAATGTCCAAGATGAATTTGTTTGAAATTAAAAATGTGCCTCAAATCTTTAGAATAACTAGCATAGAATCTAACCCAGGATGTATAGCCCTTGCACGCGGAAGTATGCAAAATTTTCTGCTGAAGAACGGCTGACTCGAAACTCATTTGCAACGCTGTTGCAGCTGTTTCAACATTACCGTCAGCTAGTCTTGATAGATCACCTTCCATTTTGACAGACAGGAGATTTTGTAGACAATCTTTCAACTTGATTTCTTCAATCCGAATTCTTCTATTTTGCAATTCTTCAACAAGTTTAACTTCGGAAGGAATTAAAAACAGAAGAGAAGAGCCTTCATGTCCAACACGTGCTGTTCTTCCGACTCGATGAACATAATCTGTAGAAGAAGATGGGGCTGTGTACTGGACAATCCAATCTACCAATGGAAGATCTAAACCCCTGGCAGCAACATCAGTACATATCAACACACCAGATTTGACACTTCTAAATGTTTTGAACACTTCAGTTCTCTCGGATTGAGACATACTCCCATGCAGCTTGAAGAAAGCAATATTTTCTCCTAAAACTGTAGATAATAACTCTGTGTGGTAATCTGCCATGTCTTGAGTCGCCATGAACACCAACATTTTACTTTCTTCATCCTCATTCACATTTTGACATTTACCTAGAATAAAACTAGCAAGAGCTACTAGCCTCAATTTGGGAGGAGTCACAATAAAGTGTTGTTTCAGTGAGTCAGGAATAACCAATGAATCTGTAGTATTGTGAATATCAGTACTGTCAGCAGCATCAATTTGGATAGGGTTTTGAAGTGTCATACCAGCAAGTCTTTGTACAGCAGGAGTTAGAGTAGCTGAAAGCAGGATTGACTGAAATTGTGGCTTTTGCTTTTTCAGAATTTCCAGAAATTCTGCAATATCCCTTTCATACCCTTGGTCTAATATTCTATCAGCTTCGTCCAAAACCAAGTGTTCAACTTTGCTAAACTTCAAAGTTTCTGTGTGTTTACAATGATCAAGGAGTCTACCGGGGGTTGCTACTAGAATACTGATTCCTTTGCGAATTCTTGCTTTTTCTGATTTCATTTTTTCACCTCCTGTGAGCCAGCTAGGTACAATCCATGTAAATGACTTGCAGAGTTTTGTAAATATTTCCAATGTTTGCAAAGCTAATTCTCGTGTTGGCAATATAATCACTGCATATATCCCATCTTTCCGTGATATTTTTGGTCTCATTTCCTGTAATTTTTGTATAATCGGTATTGCATAGGCCAATGTTTTGCCACTACCAGTTTGTGATCTGACCAAGACATCTCCTCCATCTAGGATGGGTTGAATAGATAACTGCTGCACTGTGGTTACTTGAGTAATATTCATCCCTTCATTCAAGTTTTTCTTCATGAAAGGATGGATACCAGGAAACTCTTCATAACTGGTGGGAGCAAATAATGCTTCAGACACTGGTTTCAATCTCCTAGTTGGTACATTAGGAATATCAGGGTTGTTTTGAAACAATGAACTGATGGGTCCTGATTTGACTTCTGTTTTCTTGGGTATTTCATAATTATCAGGATCAATATTGTACTCCTTTAGCTTTTTTATCTTCTTTTTCTTCAGTACACGTTTTGCAATATAGAGTGAACTATTTTGTTAAAGAATAGGTGTACTTCTTGAACAATGTACATTATTCGATGACAGAATGCTGGACATTATCAGCTTGTATGGAACAGATGGAGTAAATAGGATCAACCATTGAGAATAAAAACAATAAGTACTACTCCTAGTGAACTGGCAACAGACACAATACTATAATTAACGGCCAAAACAAGGGTCGATAATTAAATGCTTGAAGATGCAAGCTAATTAAGTTGGAAGAAAAAAAAGTGCGAACAGGTAGGTTATTCGTTTCCTTCAAATTATTCGTTTCCTTCTACCTTTATCGTAAGGATAACTCTGACAGCTCCCCTGAAACGGCCTTTGAAGTTCAAAATAAGGGCTAAGACCAAACACAATCAATTAGATTATAAGAAAATATCATTATTCATTAAAAATTTATTAAAGAGACAAGCTTTCCATAAAATATCTCAATTAATATAGTTAAGCAATAATTACATAAAAAGTACCTAAAAATCCCAGGATGTAGTTCTAAGTTATGCAAATTTAACACAGAAATTTAAGTACCTAAAGTAAATGCTGTAAGTATGTACATACATGACAAGGTAATGTGAATGTGAAGACCCTCTGCTCTGACTTATTTTACACTTCCCACACAGTGAAAAGTTACAGCAATTCTCATTCCATTGGTGATTGAAAAAAGATTAAAAAATTAGAAATGGTCCTTTAAATATGTCAAAAATTAATAAATAAATACATTAACACATAGATGACTCACAATTTCATTTCTTATTTCTCACTGGGACTGGTACTTGAGAGCCCAATAGAACCTATCGTCAGCGATACAACTTGCCATGTAGCATTCAATAGAAGAGATAAACATGGAATGACGTGCATTGTTTTGCGTCACTACGGTATGGTGTTAACTGTCAACGTACACCCCAATGTGGCCAGATTCTTCAACACTGCTTTTATTGTTTCATCATACCACAAAATGATCTTTTAGACCTTGATTTTCTTGCTTAAAAACATTGGACCAAGTAAGTAAGGACAATTTGCCTGAATATAAATCACAGGATGCTCAAAAGATTGGCTTTTCACAAAGACTCAATTTCAATTTTGGGTGTTTTAAGATTACCCCCTCAAGGATCTGATATAAGATACCCAATCAATCCAAGTGACACCAGAAGTGGTCTAAATTCTTTGAGGTACTCTTTTCACATTTACTGTCATGTATTCGTATTGTAGTGTAAACAGTTTCCAACACCAGAAAAATAATAAAAATACCTACTATATTAAAAGGAAAAAAAAACTTGCACTTGGTACCTAATTAATGATTTTTTCAAAAGAAACCCCTTTGAAAATATTGAATAACCATTATAAGATTTTAACAGGTATCTCTTCCCTTAATTGTTGCAATGTCAAAGTACTTATTGCAAAATTTCAAGTGCATAGTTGACTTCAAGAGAGCTTCCCACATAGAAGACCAACAAACAACACCAACAGATTACCCGAGCCAGGTTAATGTTTACCTGATTTCTCATTGACTGAACAAAGTGAGTTTGTAAGTCTACAAGTTAGATCTATGAGCCTGTATTTGTTTGTTTGGAAGGCAAATAACACTGAGTACAAAAACACTTGGGTAATATCTTAGATAATCTGTGCATAGTGTGCATATCACCCCACAGCTTTTAATACATAATGTAATATACAGGTACTTGTACTCAGAGGCTATGGTTAGATTGAGAATTTGAGTCTCCGAGTCTTGCTCAGTCTCCAACCACCCTAAGCAGTCAACAAACATTTCAATATGAACCTGTAGTCCCCCACATTAGTGATGTCAAACTGAGGTTAATACATTTTTTGTACGGTTGTAGAAGCTTGCTTTAAAAAAATATGTTTTGGCCATCTACTTATGGGCAGAATTTGTTAATAATGGAAAAGGCAGCAAGATACACAGGTGTCATCAGCTTGGTTCCTGATAAGCCCCAAATCTAAGCAGTTTCTTCAGAGTTGCAGTTCTCTCCTTATCTTCATGAACCAGAGGTCTTAGAATGAAATTTAATTAAAACACTTTCCAATAGATGGGAAGGACCTATGGACTTACCCAAAACTTGTAGACAAGACTGGACTCTTGCAGAGAATGTAGAGGGGTCAGGAACCAACACTCCACACTGTACAATAAGGAAAACGACTCACCACCACTTTCTCAAAAAGTATTTTTTACAAAAATAAAGGCAATTTATAATAAATTTTCAAGAATAAAGAAGGCAATCTTTCAACAACACAGAAAAATCAAAAAATACAAAATTTGAAAAAGATCAAAGAAGAATCAAGTAAAGTAAAACAATTTTTTTTTTTTTTTTTTTTTTATATTTTAAAACACGGGCAGAAAAAAATGAACAGCTGATTTCAAATCACTGAAAATCATGGTCAAAAGCATATGGAACCTCAAGGTATGTGATGTTTCTCGACATACGTTCTCTTTAAGGCCTGTTGCTTCAAAAATAAATGGGTAGCCCTCCCACTTCTCATCGTCCAATCTACATGCATTCTCATGAATAATCTCGAACTGAACATAATAAATGACCACTTCAAGCAAGGGGCCCGCCCCCCCCGCCCCCCCTCGAGCTTAATTTTTCTCCATTACTGAGGCCAGAGTTTGAAAATTTGGCCTTCATTTCTCTAGTCTAGACTCTAAAGGATACGATCCTGGACCAATTGGTTGGAAAATCTGAATACACCTTGACGTACCTACTCGTCTCCGTAAAGGGGTCGAGTGCTAGTAGTGCTGTCAGACTAGAGGTCTTTAACACTATACCATAATATTATAGGTAGGTACCTACCGAGTAAATATCTACTTACCTACCTACGTAAGAAGAAGCTTGCATCATTTATGCACGTAGGTATTTGGTAGATTCTAGATATGTGAAGCTTAGCACCATGGGACCTTTGGTTCTTCCACTTAAGCCTCTAGGCCTAGTTCAGCGATTTCCAACTAGCGGCCGCGGGCCCAGACCAGAGGTCTTTAACACTATACCATAATATTATAGGTAGGTACCTACCGAGTAAATACTTACTTACCTATCTACATAAGAAGAAGCTTGCATCATTTAAGCACGTATTTGGTAGATTCTAGAATAGAAATGTGAAGCTTAGCACCATGGGACCTTTGGTTCTTCCACTTAAGCCTCTAGGCCTAGTTCAGCGATTTCCAACTAGCGGCCGCGGGCCACATACCCGCCAGATCAATTATGTGGCCCGCGAAGCTTTTTGGGTGAGCCCCCTCGGGCTTGATTTTTGCTCTTTTTTTTCTATGGGGTGGACTCCAAAAATGTGGAGCATTCACCCTCCCCCCAAGGTGGACTTATTTTTAGGTACCTACCTAGGTGGTGGGTAGTTACATGAAATAGGTAACAATTTGTTTTGTCATATTCAGACTTATAGGTATAGGTATACCTACATACCTACCTATGCCTACATTGCCTACCACGCTGATACTTACCTCTAACTTACATCAGATTTATATCTCGTATAAGCAATAAGATATCTGAAATAGGTAGTTATAGGTATCAGCCTGTCAGGTTGGTTTACCATATTCAAACCCAGGTACCTATACTAGCGCAAAGAATACCGAAGCGTTGGCACGGTTGAGTGGCTTGCTTTTGTTCACCTCTCTACCAGAGTTCTGTGTTTCCCGTGAAAGTCCTTCGCTCGGAATTAGTCATGCTGATCAAGTTGGATATAAAAATAGATATTTTCGTGTAAAAAAAAAAAAAAGTTTTTCCTTTCCTCCTACGTTGGTTCTGATTTTGAATATACATAGAATAGAATATGCCTTGTTTATCCTGCCAGAATGAGACTGAAAAGTCCCTTTACAAAATCGAATTAATTAGCTAGAAAAACGCCGATCCAGACCGTCCATCCTGATTATTAAGACATTATGGAAAACGATACGATCATGACAAGTGGAAAATTGTTCAAATAATTAGAGGAACGAGAGGCAATACGGGACTCAGAACCTTACAAACAATAGAGAATGAGGGCGATTTCCAAATGTTCCGAAAAGAGTCACATGACCTCGAAATCTCGAATTCAGCCTTTCGTAGAAAATTAGGGGGAGGGGTGCCTAATACTTTTACTTAAATACAACACAATGATAGGATTTATGCCAGGTTCTAAAACACATGAGAAAGTACAAAAAAAATATCAAATCTTTCTAAAGGAGGACTGTAAAAATGAAGTGAAAGTTCTGATTGGAGAATATGAAGACAATAGAAGAGATAAACATGGAATGACGTGCATTGTTTTGCGTCACTACGGTATGGTGTTAACTGTCAACGTACACCCCAAGAGCAGATTTTATCAGATTACAAGGAACCACAGTTTCGCACTGCCTTGTCTAAAATTGCCTTGATCTACAATTCCAATGAAATGCTTACAGCTTACATCTTAGGAAAAGGTATCCATGGACACGGAAAGCAAAATCTTGTCCTTACTGAGTTGAAAACGCTAAATTAGGAAAGCGGGAAATCAGGATTTGGCCTTAAGGATATTCTAAAATTGCTAAAGAAATACGTACTAAGATGAAGAGCAGCATAATGAAACGGTGTAGGACAGACGATAATGAAACAAACGTAATCCTCGGACGATTAGTAGATGAACTTGATTTACACGATACAGATCTACACACGGGCAATGGCGAATCGAAGAAGAAAAAGAAAACGGTTCACCGATCAATTGGACTCGAATAATTCGGCGGAACAATATGGATGCCGCCTGACGAATTGCTCACACACGGCCAGAATTTGTTCAAGCTCTGATTTTTGTTTGTTTTTCTTGAACTGACGGTTACGGTCAGATTTTTTACCTCTTGATTTTCATCTGTTTCGATTGAAATCGAATTAATTAGCTAGAAAAACGCCGATCCAGACCGTCCGTCCTGATTATTAAGACATTATGGAAAACGATACGATCATGACAAGTGGAAAATTGTTCAAATAATTAGAGGAACGAGAGGCAATACGGGACTCAGAACCTTACAAACAATAGAGAATGAGGGCGATTTCCAAATGTTCCGAAAAGAGTCACATGACCTCGAAATCTCGAATTCAGCCTTTCGTAGAAAATTAGGGGGAGGGGTGCCTAATACTTTTACTTAAATACAACACAATGATAGGATTTATGCTAGGTTCTAAAACACATGAGAAAGTACAAAAAAAAATATCAAATCTTTCTAAAGGAGGACTGTAAAAATGAAGTGAAAGTTCTGATTGAAGAATATGAAGACTAATATCAAAAATAATAATAATAATAATGATAATAATTATTAAATTAATCTAATATGTGTAATAATTTTAAGTACAATACCAACTCCAATACTTGAAACAGTTGTTTCTTTCCTTTTACAAGTACCTGGTTTATTGTTAGTTACCATTAGATTTAAAGATACATAATAAGGTCCTATATATTAATATATGACAAGTATTATTAGTTTCTTTTTAAGCACAATAGGAATGAAGACTCACAATTCGTTCTCCTTAGAATCTTTAGGCTAAATCCAGTAGATGGTCTTCTATAAATAGATACCTCTGTCAAGATCCATAACAGCTGTACATGCATTTTTAATCTTCCGGGTCTTATCGACCTTATTCATTTTAGAGAGCTTTTGATCCCGTACAATCTTGGTAAGTAAGTACTTAGATACAGTTGAGTGTGTAAATTCTGGGCTGATTGACATGACGTTGGAACTTTTTCATAGTGGAAAATATTTCTGTTGAAAATAGAGCCAACCAGAAAAACAAAGACCTAGTAGACAATATAATCTTATATATAAATATATAGGTTCCGAAATAGGTTTAAAACTACATAAAGGCTACCAGAGTAAAGGCATGGAAATACAAACTGCCCCTATTTTTTACACTCAAGTGTAGGTAAGTAATCTTTTCTAGCAATCACAAACGAGGTACACAAAACTCAACGGGATCACAAACCACCAAGGATTCCAGTTCCATAAATATAGGTACGTAAATAAAACCTCGTTTAAAGCAAATCGTTAGGTTTGGATTGTTGAATGTTTGTGGAGTTTGGATGAGTCTAAGGCCAGCCACGCACTATCAGAAAGATAGAAAGTTGCGATCTACCTGATAGAGTGTGTGCTCGTCAGGTATCAGGTAGATCTGGCAGGCGGAACTTTTCAGCCGTACTTGATGTCACCTGTCAGGTTGATGTCACCTACCTAATAGTGAGTGGCTGGCGCTTTGGAACACTTGAAGAAAGCAATATTTTCTCCTAAAACTGTAGATAATAACTCTGTGTGATAATCCGCCATGTCTTGAGTCGCCATGAACACCAACATTTTACTTTCTTCATCCTCATTCACATTTTGACATTTACCTAGAATAAAACTAGCAAGAGCTACTAGCCTCAATTTGGGAGGAGTCACAATAAAGTGTTGTTTCAGTGAGTCAGGAATAACCAATGAATCTGTAGTATTGTGAATATCAGTACTGTCAGCAGCATCAATTTGGATAGGGTTTTGAAGTGTCATGCCAGCAAGTCTTTGTACAGCAGGAGTTAGAGTAGCTGAAAGCAGGACTGACTGAAATTGTGGCTTTTGCTTTTTCAGAATTTCCAGAAATTCTGCGATATCTCTTTCATACCCTTGGTCTAATATTCTATCAGCTTCGTCCAAAACCAAGTGTTCAACTTTGCTAAACTTCAAAGTTTCTGTGTGTTTACACCAGCAAGTCTTTGTACAGCAGGAGTTAGAGTAGCTGAAAGCAGGATTGACTGAAATTGTGGCTTTTGCTTTTTCAGAATTTCCAGAAATTCTGCAATATCCCTTTCATACCCTTGGTCTAATATTCTATCAGCTTCGTCCAAAACCAAGTGTTCAACTTTGCTAAACTTCAAAGTTTCTGTGTGTTTACAATGATCAAGGAGTCTACCTGGGGTTGCTACTAGAATACTGATTCCTTTGCGAATTCTTGCTTTTTCTGATTTCATTTTTTCACCTCCTGTGAGCCAGCTAGGTACAATCCATGTAAATGACTTGCAGAGTTTTGTAAATATTTCCAATGTTTGCAAAGCTAATTCTCGTGTTGGCAATATAATCACTGCATATATCCCATCTTTCCGTGATATTTTTGGTCTCATTTCCTGTAATTTTTGTATAATCGGTATTGCATAGGCCAATGTTTTGCCACTACCAGTTTGTGATCTGACCAAGACATCTCCTCCATCTAGGATGGGTTGAATAGATAACTGCTGCACTGTGGTTACTTGAGTAATATTCATCCCTTCATTCAAGTTTTTATTTCCTGTAATTTTTGTATAATCGGTATTGCATAGGCCAATGTTTTGCCACTACCAGTTTGTGATCTGACTAAGACATCTCCTCCATCTAGGATGGGTTGAATAGATAACTGCTGCACTGTGGTTACTTGAGTAATATTCATCCCTTCATTCAAGTTTTTCTTCATGAAAGGATGGATACCAGGAAACTCTTCATAACTGGTGGGAGCAAATAATGCTTCAGACACTGGTTTCAATCTCCTAGTTGGTACATTAGGAATATCAGGGTTGTTTTGAAACAATGAACTGATGGGTCCTGATTTGACTTCTGTTTTCTTGGGTATTTCATAATTATCAGGATCAATATTGTACTCCTTTAGCTTTTTTATCTTCTTTTTCTTCACAGTAGGTGCTGAGCCTAGGTCATCATCACTATCAAAGTCATCATTATAATTTCGTTTAGATGCAAAATTTTGTTTTTTAGTTTGATTCAATGGTGCACTGCTGCTGATGTTTAAATTTAAGCTCAAGTCATCCATTGTCATCCTACTTTGAATTAAATCAACTGAAATCAGATTAAGACCAAAATATCAAAGTCATCATTATAATTTCGTTTAGATGCAAAACTTTGTTTTTTAGTTTGATTTGATGGTGCACTGCTGCTGATGTTTAAATTTAAGCTCAAGTCATCCATTGTCATCCTACTTTGAATTAAATGAACTGAAATCAGATTAAGACCAAACACAATCAATTAGATTATAAGAAAATATCATTATTTGTTAAAAATTAAAGAGACAAGCTTGCCATAAAATATCTCAATTAATATAGTTAGCAGCAATAATTACATAAAAAGTACCTAAAAATCCCAGGATGTAGTTCTAAGTTATGTTTAACACGGAAATTTAAGTACCTAAAGTAAATGCTGTAAGTATGTACATACATGACAAGGTAATGTGAATGTGAAGACCCTCTGCTCTGACTTATTTTACACTTCCCACACAGTGAAAAGTTACAGCAAATTCTCATTCCATTGGTGATTGAAAAAAGATTAAAAAAATAGAAATGGTCCTTTAAATATGTCAAAAATTAATAAATAAATACATTAACACATAGATGACTCACAATTACATTTCTTATTTCTCACTGGGACTGGTACCTACTTGAGAGGGTGTATGTGGCCAGATTCTTCAACACTGCTTTTATTGTTTCATCATACCACACAATGATCTTTTAGACCTTGATTTTCTTGCTTAAAAACATAGGACTTAGTAAGTAAGGACAATTTGCTTGAATATAAATCACAGGATGCTCAAAAGATTGGCTTTTCATAAAGACTCAATTTCAATTTTGGGTGTTTTAAGATTACCCCCTCAAGGATCTGATATAAGATACCCAATCAATCCAAGTGATACCAGAACTGGTCTAAATTCTTTGAGGTACTCTTTTCACATTTACTGTCATGTATTTGTATTGTAGTGTGAACAGTTTCCAACACCAGAAAAATAATAAAAATAAGTACTATATCAAAAGAAAAAAAACTTGCACTTGGTACCTACTTCATGATTTTTTCAAAAGAAGAAAAGGTATCCATGATTGAATAACATACCAACTCCAATACTTGAAACAGTTGTTTCTTTCCTTTATACAAGTACCTGGTTTATTGTTAGTTACCATTAGATTTAAAGATACATAATAAGGTCCTATATATTAATATATGACAAGTATTATTAGTTTCTTTTTAAGCACAATAGGAATGAAGACTCACAATTCGTTCTCCTTAGAATCTTTAGGCTAAATCCAGTAGATGGTCTTCTATAAATAGATACCTCTGTCAAGATCCATAACAGCTGTACATGCATTTTTAATCTTCCGGGTCTTATCGACCTTATTCATTTTAGAGAGCTTTTGATCCCGTACAATCTTGGTAAGTAAGTACTTAGATACAGTTGAGTGTGTAAATTCTGGGCTGATTGACATGACGTTGGAACTTTTTCATAGTGGAAAATATTTCTGTTGAAAATAGAGCCAACCAGAAAAACAAAGACCTAGTAGACAACATAATCTATCAAGTTAGAAAGATCTATGAGCCTGTATTTGTTTGTTTAGAAGGCAAATAACACTGAGTACAAAACTTGGGTAATGTCTTAGATAATCTGTGCATAGTGTGCATATCACCCCACAGCTTTTAATACATAATGTAATATACAGGTACATGTACTCAGAGGCTATGGTTAGATTGAGAATTTGAGTCTCCGAGTCTTGCTCAGTCTCCAACCACCCTAAGCAGTCAACAAACTTTTCAATATGAACCTGTAGTCCCCCACATTAGTGATGTCAAACTGAGGTTAATACATTTTTGTACGGTTGTAGAAGCTTGCTTTAAAAAAATATGTTTTGGCCATCTACTTAAGGGCAGAATTTGTTAATAATGGAAAAGGCAGCAAGATACACAGGTGTCATCAGTTTGGTTCCCGATAAGCCCCAAATCTAAGCAGTTTCTTCAGAGTTGCAGTTCTCTCCTTAACTTCATGAACCAGAGGTCTTAAAATGAAATTTAATTAAAACACTTTCCAATAGATGGGAAGGACCTTATGGACTTACCCAAAACTTGTAGACAAGACTGGACTCTTGCAGAGAATGTAGAGGGGCCAGGAACCAACACTCCACACTGTACAATAAGGAAAACGACTCACCAACACTTTCTCAAAAAGTATTTTTTACAAATATAAAGGCAATTTATAGTAAATAATTAAATATTCAAGAATAAAGAAGGCAATCCTTCAACAACACAAAAAAATCAAAAAGTACAAAATTTGAAAAAGATCAAAGAAGAAACTTTTTTATATTTGAGAACACGTGCAGATAAAATGTGAACAGCTGATTTCAAATCACTGAAAATCATGGTCAAAGCATATGGAACCTCAAGGTATGACTGAACAAAGTGAGTTTGTAAGTCTACAAGTTAGATTTATGAGCCTGTATTTGTTTGTTTAGAAGGCAAATAACACTGAGTACAAAACTTGGGTAATGTCTTAGATAATCTGTGCATAGTGTGCACCTATTCTTATTTATTTCTTTAACATCCTAAAAGTGTAAGTAAAAAATTCTCGTAAATAGACCATCTCGCTTTTCCGGATACCCTAATTAGCACAGTACCTTTTTCTTGGAAAGTTCTTGGTGTTTTTGAAAGTTGTGGACTTTTTATGAAAGGTCTTGTTAAGCTAAATAATTGTGATTTGTGATCTCTGATAAGTACCTAATTTTCTCATCAATTTGTGTTGTGAACTCATGTTTAATATTGTCAAACATCAAAGTTCCGAAAGATGACGGTCACAAACTTTGGAATGATGCGCCCGTGTTACACTGGATACCCATTTCAAGGTTGGTACTCACCTACTTACCCTTATATCTACTTACCTGTACCTACAGACCTACCTCGAATGACATAGACTAACCATTCTTATGGACAAAAACTGATTGTTGTTATTATTGGTTATTATTGAATATTTAGTGGAGACGCCAAAACTACTATAACTCCTTATGGATCAATAAAATTGGTGGATGTGCCAAAATTACAATTCCTATGGGAATCAGGGATAAAACCTTTATTTTTATTGGTGGATCTGCTGAAAGTACTATTATTGTGGATCAAATCTTGTTTTATTGGTGGATGTGCCAAAACTACAATACTTCGTATTCTTATATATAGATACCTAGTTTCGTGAAATGTGTAGATATACCGAGTTAGGTATTGAAAAAAAGAAAAAGAATTTTGGTACATACTAGTAAAATTTGACTAGGCTAAGCTTTTTTACATAAAAATCATATAGATTAACCTTCATGTTGTTACAGGACGTTACAGAGACTGAAATCCTCTAACACCAGTCCTCCACCCCAGATAGATTTTGGGCCCGATCTATAAGAAATCTTATAAGAAATCTTATGTTTCGTCATACGCGTATAACTCTCGAACAATTAGTCCGATTTTGATCAAACTTGGCAAATATATGTTGCACATAATGTTGGCCATTTGACTTCATTTTTGGGATCGATCCGGGCTCTGAGGACCCTGAAGCTGTGCTTTTTTCTGAGAGACATCTACAATGTACTGATTTAGTCAAAGGCTCAATTGTCTCCCGTAGGTACCCTGTATATTTCTAACACGATTATATTTTAAATGGTCCCAATAACTCGCTTGGAAAAACTGTTTCTCTAACAACATTGTTTGTAAATTAAAACAAAAGGGACTTCAATAAATATAAGGGACTATTATTTTTTGTAAAGACGGTAAAACGGAGCCTCGGGGTACAAGTAGGTAACCTACACCCTCGTGTTATATGTATATTACGATACAAAATAACCAAAATGATAAATAGACTATATATAGAGCAGGGATCGGCAACTAAATCCCGGTCGGGTCCGGATAAACCCTGAAAACAGCTTTCCGGTCCGGAGTCCGGACGGATAAAAACTGTTCAAAAACAAAGTCCGATCAATCTTCAAATCTGCAGCGCCGCAGGCAAAATTTTTCAAAAAGTACATATATGTACCTGAAGCTCGTCATGAGTATTGACGTAATACCTACATATGTACCTAATTCTTAGATAGTTGAATTTTTCGCAGTCCGGATTCCGATCGCGGTCCGCCAGTTGCCGACCGTTGATCTATGAGAAGTACATAGGTACCTACTTGGATGGGTAAGCACATACCAAGTTGGGTTCAGAGGACCTAAGGAAATACCTACCGTGGCCGGAACGTAGTGTGGCGGAAAAATCTTCCAAGTTCTGTCCGAGAGACGTAGAAGTCGAGTCGGAAACTTTTTTCGTGACACACTTATTCAGACTTATAGGTACCTACCTACATACCTACCTATGCCTACCACACTGATACTTACCTCTAACTTACATCAGATTTATATCTCGTATAAGCAAGGTATCTGAAATAGGTAGTTATAGGTATCAGCCTGTCAGGTTGGTTTACCATATTCAGACCCAGGTAGCTATACCTACTAGCGCAAAGAATACCGAAGCGTTGGCACGGTTGAGTGGCTTGCTTTTGTTTACCACTCTGCCAGAGTTCTGTGTTTCCCGTGAAAGTCCTTCGCTCGGAATTAGTCATGCTGATCAAGTTGGATATAAAAATAGATATTTTTGTGTAAAAAAAAGTTTTTCCTTCCCTCCTACGTTGGTTCTGATTTTGAATATACATAGAATAGAATATGCCTTGTTTATCCTGCCAGAATGAGACTGAAAAGTCCCTTTACTCCCGCAGTCTAAGCAAGGTCTTATATATTTCATAGGTAAGGTTTATACTTTATAAATAGGTACGTAAATAAAACCTCGTTTAAAGCAAATCGTCAGGTTTGGATTGTTGAATGTTTGTGGAGTTTGGATGAGTCTAAGGCCAGCCACGCACTATCAGAAAGTTAGAAAGTTGCGATCTACCTGATAGAGTGTGTGCTCGTCAGGTATCAGGTAGACCTGGCAGGCGGAACTTTTCAGCCGTACTTGATGTCACCTGTCAGGTTGATGTCACCTACCTAATAGTGAGTGGCTGGCGCTTGGAACTCCTAGCACGCTTGAGCCTTGTAAAATCTAAATAGGTAACAATAAAATAGGGCCGTGCTTACATAAAATTACAATATTATTGCAAATCAATTTAGGCAGGTAATTTAAGCATTTTGGATTCAGATAAGATCTGATCATCGTATTTGATTGATACTTAGGTCCCATGGTCCCATGCTTCATAAAAGACAGGAGGCAAGTACGAGTACCTATGTATAATCAAAATTAAACGGATAGGTAGATAACTAGGCACTTACTCGTATAATATTATGAATAAGAAGATGAGAAGCTTTTCTTTACAGTAGTTGAAATTTTGAAACAATGCATTTAGAAATTCTTCATTTCAGGCATGATGATGTTTTGTTGTTTTCTATTACATATAGTATAAAGAAATGTTTGAAAATGTTGACATTTTACGCTTACTGTTTTATGACACTGTTATAAACATTGACAAAAAAAAAAAAAAATTCAGACTTATAGGTACACCGGTACATACCTACCTATGACTACCACGCTGATACTTACCTCTAACTTACATCAGATTTACTCGTATAAGCAAGGTATCTGAAATAGGTAGTTATAGGTATCAGCCTGTCAGATTGGTTTACCATATTCAAACCCAGGTAGCTATACCTACTAGCGCAAAGAATACCGAAGCGTTGGCACGGTTGAGTGGCTTGCTTTTGTTTACCACTCTACCAGAGTTCTGTGTTTCCCGTGAAAGTCCTTCGCTCGGAATTAGTCATGCTGATCAAGTTGGATATAAAAATAGATATTTTTGGAGTAATACACAAAAAATCATGATATTCTAAATAATTACGAAAAAAATCTGAACAGACACCTTTCTTGTGTTTACCTACATTGTCTACCAAATAAGTCATAAGAAAACCGCAACTGACAGCAATATTCATTATTCAAACATTCGGACTAATGTCACGAAAATTTCAGAAAACCACAAATAGCCATTTGATTGTCATTTCGAATGCCCTATCTAATACATACTTTAACTGGCCTAGCTGGAACAAGCCTAAAAAAAGCTGGAACCTACTTATTGAAAAAAGAAAATGAACTTTTGGTACTAGTAAAATTTGACTAGGCCAAGCTTTTTTCAGATAAAAATCATGCAGATTGACCTTCATATTTTTACAGGACGTTACAGAGACGAGAACCCTCTAACCCCAGACCCCCACCCCTGGAAAGATTTTGGGCCCGATCCGGCCTTTATAAGAAATCTATTTCGTCATTCAACTCTCGAACAATTCGTCTGATTTTCATTAAACTTGGCAAATATGTTAATGTTTGGAATCGATCCGGGCTATGAGGACCCTGTAGCTGTGCTTTTTTCTGAGAGACATCAAGGTACATAGTACAATGTACTGATTTCGTCAAAGGCTCGATTGTCTCCCGTAGGTACCCTGTATATTTCTAACACGATTATATTTTAAATGGTCCCAATAACTCGCTTGGAAAAACTGTTTCTCTAACAACATTGTTTATAAATTAAAACAAAAGGGACTGCAATAAATAGAAGGGACTATTATTTTTTGTAAAGACGGTAAAACGGAGCCTCGGGGTACAAGTAGGTAACCTACACCCCCGTGTTATATGTATATTACGATACAAAATAACCAAAATGATATTATAGACTATAGAGCAGGGATCGGCAACTAAATCCCGCTCGGGTCCGGATGAACCCTGAAAACATCTTTCCGGTCCGGAGTCCGGACGGATAAAAACTGTTCAAAAACACAGTCCGATCAATCTTCAAATCTGCAGCGCCGCAGGCAAAATTTTTCAAAAAGTACATATGTACCGGAAGCTCGTCATGAGTATTGACGTAATACCTACATAAGTACCTAATCCTTAGATAGTTGAATTTTTCGCAGTCCGGATTCCGATCGCGATCCGCCAGTTGCCGACCGTTGATCTATGCCTACGTTTGTGAGAAGTACATAGGTACCTACTTGGATGGGTAAGCACATACCAAGTTGGGTTCAGAGGACCTAAGGAAATACCTACCGTGGCCGGAACGTACTGTGGCGGAAAAATCTTCCAAGTTCTGTCCGAGAGACGTAGAAGTCGAGTCGGAAACTTTTTTCGTGACACACGTTTCGGCACGGCGGTCCGACAGCCTTACACGTTTAGGTTGAACTATGTCCGTCCTCAGGTAGGTATATCTATGACTTGTATCTTACCCTTAGGATAGACATCTAAATGACAGAAGAAAAAAAATCTGAGTAGAGCCATCTACGATACTGACAAAATTCAAGAAGAGAAAGAACATTTTTTCTTCTTTCAAGATATGCAATATGTAGCTAGCTACCTATGTTGACTGACACAAGTCAAAATTTAGAAAATTCGGGAAAAAAGTTTCTAGGAAAATATCATTATTCTGAACATCAGGGATATTATGTAGATAATAATACTCCCTGAACATGAAGTTAATTTCAAAACTAGGGATAGTTGAATTTTTCGCAGGCCGGATTCCGATCGCGGTCCGCCAGTTGCCGACCGTTGATCTATGAGAAGTACATAGGTACTTACTTGGATGGGTAAGCACATACCAAGTTGGGTTCAGAGGACCTAAGGAAATACCTACCGTGGCCGGAACGTAGTGTGGCGGAAAAATCTTCCAAGTTCTGTCCGAGAGACGTAGAAGTCGAGTCGGAAACTTTTTTCGTGACACACGTTTCGGCACGGCGGTCCGTTTAGGTTGAACTATGTCCGTCCTCAGGTAGGTATACCTATGACTTGTATCTTACCCTTAGGATAGACATCTAAATGACAGAAGAAAAAAAATCTGAGTAGTGCCATCTAGGTACAATACTGACAAAATTCAAGAAGAGAAAGAACATTTTTTCTTCTTTCAAGATACTATGCAATATGTAGCTACCTATATGTTGACTGACACAAGTCAAAATTTAGAAAATTCGGGAAAAAATTTTCTAGGAAAATATCATTATTCTGAACATCAGGGATATTATGTAGATAATAATACTCCCTGAACATGAAGTTAATTTCAAAACTAGGTACCTATTCTAAAAACTCGTCATGGTTGATTATATTGGAACCAATGGGAAGTTGTTTAGGAGGAGCCAACCAATGAACGAACATAGTTGAGAAGAAGAAAAAATGGTAATCAGTACCACCACTGATTTCAGATTCTATGGATCAGTTCTTTTTGATATCTTTAACCGTGAAGTCGTGACTAATTTTCCCAAAACCAAAGTGTATCAATTAAAATTGCCTTAAATTTCAAAATTTTCTACTAAAATCAATAATTTTTAAATTTTATTTCAATAATACCTACCTATTCTTAAGAGGTCCGAAAATGCAGAATTACTCTAAATTGTAAGGATAAGGTGTTGGTTTTATACTACTCAATATAATACTCATGGATACCTATAAAACAGTACGTTATAATGTTTTACTTACACTGACGAAATAAAACATATACCTAGGTAGATATACACTTGGACTTTGCTCAATATTTATTAATTACTGATGCCGTATGAGTGAAAATCCTTGTAGATATTAGGTAGATATCTAGCAACACTGACTAAGTATACTTAGCTGAATATTGACGGGGAGGTAATATTTCCCAACCCATCTTTAGGTAGGTATAGAACCTTGGTACCTTGTGGTTTGCTAGTCACGTCCTCTCTATTTTGAGTGTCAGTAGCCATTTTCTTTTTCCTTAGAACTGGGAATGTCTTGCCAGGTGTGTTGTGCCTGTGATACACAAATCAAAACAAAAAGAAATTATTACTTTTTTGCCTGTACTTATTATGTGAGTAAGCTCGATGTTTTGACTTTGAAGTTTATGATACTTTATGCACATAGTACTTGGAATTCGTTTCAAACCGAGCTTTGGTATTGAGTACATACCTCTTACCTTTGTGTAATTGAGTACATACAAGCCTACAAATGTACAGATACATATATCTATACACACCAAATATGGTGTTTTGAAAAATTTCGTCTGTCTTTCAACGCTGATAGACCTGTTTTTGTCGTTTTTGTCCTTTTTTTTTTCACGAGAAAACAACTCGATCGTTTAGTTATCCTTGTACTAATACTAAGTTATTCCCTGCATAAAATCTTGTACATTATTGGTATGTAGGTATAGGCACTTATGCATGTTTTACTTCATGTACTACATTTGGTTATCTTGGGCACTACATAAACGTCATTTCATCGTAAACCTCACAGTTTATTAACAAGCGCGAGAGGTCCGAAAATGCAGAATTACTCTAAATTGTAAGGATAAGGTGTTGGTTTTATACTACTCAATATAATACTCATGGATACCTATAAAACAGTACGTTATAATGTTTTACTTACACTGACGAAATAAAACATAAACCTAGGTAGATATACACTTGGACTTTGCTCAATATTAATTTAATTAATTACTGATACCGTATGAGTGAAAATCCTTGTAGGTAGATATTAGATAGATATCTAGCAACACTGACTAAGTATACTTAGCTGAATATTGACGGGGAGGTAATATTTCCCAACCCATCTTTAGGTAGGTATAGATTCAACCCAGGGTAGAATTTATAATCGGGCAGTCGGCCACGGGGATAAAAAGGTTTTATGATGCGGCAATAAAATTAGAAAATGGCCTTAAATTTGGGTTTTGATGTATTCACTTTCTTTGGAATTGTATCTAATAATGTTCATGTGAATCATGAATGTCCTTCAGTAGGTCTAAATAAAAGTGAAGGTCTCATCCCAAAAGTGACCCAATGTTCCGATTTTTCGCTGTTCTCTTTAGAAACTCTCTTCCATTGTTTCCTTTCTTTTTCCGTTTAACCCAAGTTTCTGCTAAATAACTTCAAAGAAATGGGAACATAAAAAGACATGACAAGTTGTACTGAACCTACATAGGTAATAATCTACGTACCTATGCAATTTATAAGTAGATATACCTACATCGGGGAAGGCCCGTTGAGGATTTAAAGATTTTAAAGTAATAAACTCGAAATGAAACCAAAGTTTTGACAACTTCATTTTGTAATTTACAAAGAAGTACAAAGTGTCTTGGCAATAAAAAAGAGTTTTACACTCTCCTTACAAGGACGTAATTATGGTATTTTGTTTGGACAGGTCTAAATAGGGAGCGTCCAGGACGTCACAGCTAGTATTTCGACATTTCTTTTGTAAGTAGGTAGGTACCTCAGGTATTTAAACGAATTTCGAATTGTGGGTTTTAGAACGTTTTTTTTCATTTCTTTACCTGAGGTGTGATAAGTTCTTTGCTGAAATGATAAAAACTCACCACGTGAAGTTTCAAAATCATGTCAGTTTTGTTCTTCAAATAGGTACCTAGGTATCTACTGCCTATATAATATTTAAATTAAGTACATATATCTACTTTTTTAAGGAATTCAAATAACAGCATACCTAATCACTTTCGGGAATTTGGCAATTTGCAACCCAACTTTTTCGTCATTATCAGTTGAATCATTTTGTAGATTAGGTAAAGGCAACCAAGCTCCTCTATCCCCTCAAACTCAGGCAAGATATGACCCCGGACCAAATAGTGACACTGAATAAGAACCGAGCTGTGGCGGTGTCTTTCATGATTTAATTCACCACGTGAAGTTTCAAAATCATGTCAGTTTCGTTCTTTAAATAGGTACGTATCTACTGTCTATATAATATTTAAATTAGGTACCTACATATCTACTTTTATAGGAATTCAAATAACAGCGTACCTAATCACTTTCCGGAATTTGGCAATTTGCAACCCAACTTTTTCATCATTATCAGTTGAATTATTTTGTAGATTAGGTAAAGGCAACCAAGCTCCTCTATACCCTCAAACTCAGGCAAGATATGACCCCGGACCAAATAGTGACACTGAATAAGAACCGAGCTGTGGCGGTGTCTTTCATGATTTAATTACATTTCAAGTCTGCCTTCTTTTTTTTATTGTTTGAAAACTTTACTCTGTATTAATTGTATTTCTTTTTTTACCGCCCGACAACTTCGAATTGGGAGGATTATGAGATGTGTGGTGAATATTTTTCTCATTTTACTGTTTTGAAACAGCACAAATTTTATTGCAATGGGGATAGTTTTAATTTAGAAAACTCTCCCCAACCGCTCTTCCATTGTTTGAAAACTTTACTCTGTATTAATTGTATTTCTTTTTTTACCGCCCGACAACTTCGAATTGGGAG
Organism: Diaphorina citri; assembly: GCF_000475195.1. Lineage (NCBI taxonomy): Eukaryota > Metazoa > Arthropoda > Insecta > Hemiptera > Psyllidae > Diaphorina > Diaphorina citri. Next base: position 95,069 of record NW_007377712.1, read on the forward strand.
GATTATGAGATGTGTGGTGAATATTTTTCTCATTTTACTGTTTTGAAACAGCACAAATTTTATTGCAATGGGGATAGTTTTAATTTAGAAAACTCTCCCCAAGATTAGTGCGACTGTGGGTATCGGATAGGTATAAAATGAAGCTCAAAAAAAATCTGGAAATCTATGTAGGTCTCAGATAAGTAGTGTAAGAATATCCACTTACATCATTAAAATTAACAGATACCATAGATGAAATCCACTTGTCCCTAGAGTCTACGTGGAATAGAACATACGTCTACCGGAATCTATTGTAGATCTTTGCCTCTAGATTCCATAAAACAGAACTGCTGAGTTACCAAAGAGACTGAGGACTCAGCATACTCTCCCCAAGATTAGTGTGATTGTGGGTATCGGATAGGTATAAAATTAAGCTCAAAAAATTCTGGAAAGTAGTGTAAGAATATCCGCTTACTTCATTAAAATTAACAGATAGGTACCATAGATGAAATCCACTTGTCCCGAGAGTCTACGTGGAATAGAACATAAGTCTACCGGAATCTATTGTAGATCTTTGCCTCTAGATTCCATAAAACACATTAGTGCGATTGTGGGTATCGGATAGGTATAAAATTAAGCTCAAAAAAACTCTGGAAATCTATGTAGGTCTCAGATAAGTAGTGTAAGGAATATCCACTTACATCATTAAAATTAACAGATACCATAGATGAAATTTAATCCACTTGTCCCGAGAGTCTACGTGGAATAGAACATAAGTCTACCGGAATCTATTGTAGATCTTTGCCTCTAGATTCCATAAAACAGAACTGCTGAGTTACCAAAGAGACTGAGGACTCAGCATACCATAGAACTACCTTGGTACCTTGTGGTTTGCTAGTCACGTCCTCTCTATTTTGAGTGTCAGTAGCCATTTTCTTTTTCCTTAGAACTGGGAATGGTTTCACTTTTTTTGTTCAATACAGTAGATTCTACTATTTTATAATACCTACGTAGATATCAAGGATCTTATGACGATATTTTTTTCTGGTATTGTGGTTTGTGATCGATGTTTTACAGTCATTTTACAAGGCTTGAGGTTATTGTTATTTGTCAAAAGGAGAAGATAGCAACAAAATAATTGCAAACAATTTGACTGGAAAAGACAATGAGATTTTAATCCTAATCGATTAAACTCTTGAAAGTTTTGAAGTAGCAAAAAATATTATAAGAATCTTACCTACATTAGGTACCACATAAATTAAAATTAGACATGTATGTATTTGTACCTGTACCTACAGACCTACCTCGAATGACATAGACTAACCATTCTTATGGACAAAAACTGATTGTTGTTATTATTGGTTATTATTGAATATTTAGTGGAGACGCCAAAACTACTATAACTCCTTATGGATCAATAAAATTGGTGGATGTGCCAAAATTACAATTCCTATGGGAATCAGGGATAAAACCTTTATTTTTATTGGTGGATCTGCTGAAAGTACTATTATTGTGGATCAAATCTTGTTTTATTGGTGGATGTGCCAAAACTACAATACTTCGTATTCTTCGTATTTACTCCTTACAGCTAGGATAAGGACTTTTTACCCGAGATAGGATAAACTTTACACCCATATTTATGAACAAAATGCTGTTCGTGCTAAGCATAGTCTCAAGGCATTTGATTGGTCAATTTTGACTTGATATTGATCTAAGAACGATCATTCTTGTTCATAAATACGAGTGTTAATTTTCTAAATATAAGCATATGCTCTAAATATGGAAGGTAGGCACTAGAGTCACTAGACCTTTTAAAATTCTTACAAGTTAACACAAAATTGACTGTTGCTCTTAAAAGTAAAGAGATTTTTTCCGTCTCAAGTTTAAAAATAATTTGAATATGAACGTTCTCTGAATAGGTATAAATGAATTTAGAAGGTACCTATTCTTATTTTCAGCCAAACTCCATTCACAAACAGCCCAATCTGAGGCTTAGATGTAGGGGCTAGGCAGGCCTAAAGGATAGGTTAAGCTTATAATCTTATTCTAATTTTGAAAAACCCACATTGGTGGCTGTCGGAAACCGACGTAAACAGAAAAGGTACCTATTCTTATTTTCAGCCTAACTCCATTCACAAACAGCCCAATCTGAGGCTTAAATGTAGGGGCTAAGCAGGCCTAAAGGATAGGTTAAGCTTATAATCTTATTCTAATTTTGAAAAACCCACATTGGTGGCTGTCGGAAACCGACGTAAACAGAAGATCCACAAGTGCAGTGGCGGAACCCCATTGTCTTGGGAGATACAGAGAAGATTAATGATGAGATCCTGTCGGACTAATTAATCCTCACAAGTCTGACTGCATAGCACAGGCTCGGATCATCATACTTACACACTAGCTATTAGACATTTTTAATTAGATATATCAGTAATAAGTAATGAGATATCAGTAGGTTTGAAATGTTAGAAAGATAGCAAGACCATTATGCATTTAGCAGTACATATTTAGTAAACTCCACATTTGTTACAACTACATATTTGTTCGAGCTAATTGGTTCATACCCATTCATATTGTACTCTAAATTATACCTAACTTTTAAGTTGATTTTTCAAAATTTTAAAAAATACGGTAGGTACCTAATTTATTATGCACCGAAAAGAAAGAACCTATATTTTTCCTTTATTTCCTGAGCCAGTCCTGAGCAGATTCCGGTGCATTTGTTTTGTGGTTCAATAGCTATTAGCCGACTGCCTCGGTGCCTATGGTCCCAGTTCAATTACCGGCATTGTTTCAAGAGTCTACAAATAATTAGGCAGATCAGCAGGACTATTTTTCCATCTACTCTTTGACTTTTTGTTTGAAATACCGGCAAAGAATGGTCTCATTCCAAGTTATGTACCCAGTGATATTTTATGGTGTAGGGAGAAACAGGGATACCTAACCTAAGCAGAATTTAATAAATACAACTTTATCCTAAAAAAATCTACCCTGAAATCAATCCTTCGTCTTGGCCCGCAGTTCTGTGGTTTGGCATGAAAAGACTTCTTTAATTTGAGAATCAAAAGGTCCATCTAATACCAGTAAACTGTTGGTCTGTGTTACACCTTCCAAAGTTCACTCGAATCTAGTTTTTCTAAAGTGATCTAACACTGTTCTTCCAATCTATTTCATTACATGCCTTCAGGCACACTCCTGGCCCTTGGAATCAATTTAATTTGAAGACACTATTTACTAATGAAAATTTGTAATGAAACAATCAGTTGGAAAATACTCGTAATATACCTAATAGGTATCTACTTGAAGTGGGCACTGGGCAGACCATTAACGACTTGAGCAGATTTCGATGTTTCAGGCCAGGGCCGGGTGAACCAGTTGGGTGGCGTAATTGGTTCATAGGTTCATACCCATTCATATTGTAACGGAATGTTTCAAAAGACGGCGAAAGAAATTTTGATTAGAACCAAAATTATTTCACTCTAGATTATACCTGCCTTTTAAGTTGATTTTTCAAAATTTTAAAAAATACGGTACCTAATTTATTATGCACCGAAAAGAAAGAACCTATATTTTTCCTTTATTTCCTGAGCCAGTCCTGAGGAGACTCCCGTGCATTTGTTTTGTGGTTCAATAGCTATATTAGCCGACTGCCTCGGTGCCTATGGTCCCAGTTCAATTACCGGCATTGTTTCAAGAGTCTACAAATAATTAGGCAGATCAGCAGGACTATTTTTCCATCTACTCTTTGACTTTTTGTTTGAAATACCGGCAAAGAATGGTCTCATTCCAAGTTATGTGCCCAATGAACCAATGATACTTTATGATGTAGGGAGAAACAGGGATACCTAATCTAAGCAGAATTTAATAAATACAACTTTATCCTAAAAAATCTACCCTGAAATCAATCCTTCGTCTTGGCCCGCAGTTCTGTGGTTTTGGCCTGAAAAGACTTCTTTAATTTGAGAACCAAAAGGTCCATCTAATACCAGTAAACTGTTGGTCTGTGTTACACCTTCCAAAGTTCACTCGAATCAAGTTTTTCTAAAGTGATCTAACACTGTTCTTCCAATCTGTTTCATTACATGCCTTCAGGCACACTCCATTGGTCAAGGGTCTAGGTTTTCCTGGCCCTTGGAATCAATTTAATTTGAAGACACTATTTACTAATGAAAATTTGTAATGAAACAATCAGTTGGAAAATACTCGTAATTGGCCCTTGGAATCAATTTAATTTGAAGACACTATTTACTACTTAATGAAAATTTGTAATGAAACAATCAGTTGGAAAATACTCGTAATATACCTACCTTAGGTATTTACTTGAAGTGGGCACTGGGCAGACCATTAACGACTTGAGCAGATTTCGATGTTTCAGGCCAGGGCCGGGTGAACCAGTTGGGTGGCGTGTTCATCAATGGCAGACCACTTCCCAATCATATTCGGCTCAAAATCGTCGAGATGGCCGCGGCTGGCGTCCGTCCCTGTGTGATCTCAAGACAACTTCGCGTATCTCATGGCTGTGTATCAAAAATCCTCAACCGGTATCAGGAAACTGGCAGCATTCGCCCAGGAGTGATCGGAGGGAGCAAACCCGGCTCAAAATCGTGGAAATGGCCGCGGCCGGCGTCCGTCCCTGTGTGATCTCAAGACAACTCCGCGTATCTCATGGCTGTGTATCAAAAATCCTCAACCGGTATCAGGAAACTGGCAGCATTCGCCCAGGAGTGATCGGAGGGAGCAAACCTCGCGTTGCTACTCCGGATGTGGAGAGGCGGATTGAGGAATACAAAGGCGAAAATCCGGCCATGTTCAGCTGGGAAATTCGTGATAGGTAAGTTTTAAATTTTACCGCTGGCGCTTTGGAACTCCTAGCACGCTTGAGCCTTGTAAAGTCTAAATAGGTAACAATAAAATGGGGTCGTGCTTATACATAAAATTACAATATTATAATATATCAATTTAGGCTGGTAATTTAGGCATTTTGGATTCAGATAAGATCTGATCATCGTATTTGATTGATACTTAGGTCCCATGCTTCATAAAAGACAGGAGGCAAGTACGAGTATGTATAATCAAAATTAAACGGATAGCTAGATAATGAGGCATACTTGTATAATATTATGAATAAGAAGATGGAAGCTTTTCTTTACAGTAGTTGAAATTTAGAAACAATGCATTTAGAAATTCTTCATTTCAGGCATGATGATGTTTTGTTGTTTTCTATTACATGTATAGTATAAAGAAATGTTTGAAAATGTTGACATTTTACGCTTACTGTTTTATGACACTGTTATAAACATTGACAAAAAAAAAAAAAACTACTTCATCCTCCTCTCGCTTTATTTAACTCTCCGAGAATTAAGGAGCGCGGTAGCTCTCCGCTCCACCAACTGCCAAGTCAAGAAAGTTTGACAGCGCTACAAGAGATTAGGATAACAGTAGCCCTTATTCTTATTTAATTCTTTAACATCCTAAAAGTATAAGTAAAAAATTCTCGTAAATAGACCATCTCGCTTTTCCGGATACCCTAATTAGCACAGTACCTACTTTTTTCTTGGAAAGTTCTTGGTGCTTTTGAAAGTTGTGGACTTTTTATGAAAGGTCTTGTTATAAGCTAAATAATTGTGATTTGTGATCTCTGATAGGTACCTAATTTTCTCATCAATTTGTGTTGTGAACTCATGTTTAATATTGTCAAACATCAAAGTTCCGAAAGATGACGGTCACAAACTTTGGAATGATGCGCCCGTGTTACACTGGATACCCATTTCAAGGTTGGTACTCACCTACTTACCCTTATATCTACTTCCCTGTACCTACTGACCTACCTCGAATGACATAGACTAACCATTCTTATGGACAAAACTGATTGTTGTTGTTATTATTGGTTATTATTCAATATTTAGTGGAGACGCCAAAACTACTATAACTCCTTATGGATCAATAAAATTGGTGGATGTGCCAAACGTACAACTCTTATCTAGCGAATCGTGTTAGATATTATTGGTGGATGTGCCAAAATTACTATTCCTATGGGAACCAGGGATAAAACCTTTATTTTTATTGGTGGATGTGCTGAAAGTACTATTATTGTGGATCAAATCTTGTTTTATTGGTGGATGTGCTGAAAGTACTATTATTGTGGATCAAATCTTGATTTATTGGTGGATGTGCTGAAAGTACTATTATTGTGGATCAAATCTTGTTTTATTGGTGGATGTGCTGAAAGTACTATTATTGTGGATCAAATCTTGTTTTATTTGTGGATGTGCTGAAAGTACTATTATTGTGGATCAAATCTTGTTTTATTGGTGGATGTGAGGAAAGTACTATTATTGTGGATCAAATCTTGTTTTATTGGTGGATGTGCCAAAACTACAATACTTCGTATTCTTCGTATGTTTTATTGGAAATCGTGTTAGATATTATTGGTGGATGTGCCAAAATTACAATTCCTATATGGGAACCAGGGATAAAACCTTTATTTTTATTGGTGGATAAGCTGAAAGTATACTATTATTGTGGATCAAATCTTGTTTTATTGGTGGATGTGCTGAAAGTACAATACTTCGTATTCTTCGTATTTACTCCTTACAGCTAGGATAAGGACTTTTTACCCGAGATAGGATAAACTTAATTTTCTAAATATAAGCATATGCTCTAAATATGGAAGGTAGGCACTAGAGTCACTAGACCTTTTAAAATCCTTACAAGTTAACACATTTCACCCGAGATAGGATAAACTTTAATTTTCTAAATATAAGCATATGCTCTAAATATGGAAGGTAGGCACTAGAGTCACTAGACCTTTTAAAATCCTTACAAGTTAACACAAAATTGACTGTTGCTCTTAAAAGTAAAGAGATTTTTTCCGTCTCAAGTTTAAAAATAATTTGAATATGAACGAATTGTCTGGAAAGAGCTTCGTGAAAGGTTCACTTTTATTGATCCAGTAATAAAAGAGATGGAAGATTTATTGCTTTTTATTTTCGGTAGCTCTCCGCTCCACCAACTGCCAAGTCAAGAAAGTTTGACAGCGCTACAAGAGATTAGGATAACAGTAGCCCTTATAATCTTATAAATAAGTATCTTGAACCTTGCTTGTGAATCAGTGACTGCGTTGTGCAAGGATCCGTCTGTTAGGTATCTTTAACCCTAAATTTGTCTAGGATCTAAGATGGTGTTGAATGCGTTCTAAATGATCATGATAATTCCAAGAACTTGTGGAAAAAGAACTTTTGTTTTGAGGTTAGGGCTTCGCGTTGTTTTTGTTTGTTTTCATTGTAGGTATGATTATGGGAATGGCAACAATATTCTGAAAACAAAGTAGGTAAAATTCAAACTAATAATGTCTTTTTTAAGAAAGAAAAAAGAGAAATATTGTGATATTTTTTTCGATATTATTTATTGCTGTTTTGTGTAATATTTGCATTGTCTTCAAAAGTTATCATTGTATTGAAGACCATGTTAGGAGGGTATCTTTTGTTTCAAAGTCTTCAATTGTCTAAAATAATGTAGATAATATCTATTAAGTAGTATGAATCCTTTGGGCTCTTTCGAGAAAGGGTTATGAAAGACCAGGGGTTCGTAAACTATTGGTACACAATAGCTCTATATTTCCCAGTATACTAAAATCAACAATCTTGATCCTATGTGGTGTGTTTTCTATGTAGATTGTATTAGAAGTCATACGAATTGCAAAGAAGGTACAAAAAAAAAAAAAAAAAAAAAAAACTGTCCACATCCGTTATGAGTTAAATCCGAGACAAAAAAAAAGTTCTTGCCAGGTGTGGTGTGCCTGTGATACACAAATCAAAACAAAAAGAAATTATTACTTTTTTGCCTGTACTTATTATGTGAGTAAGCTCGATGTTTTGACTTTGAAGTTTATGATACTTTATGCACATAGTACTTGGAATTCGTTTCAAACCGAGCTTTGGTATTGAGTACATACCTCTTACCTTTGTGTAATTGAGTACATACAAGCCTACAAATGTACAGATACACACCAAATATGGTGTTTTGAAAAATTTCGTCTGTCTTTCAACGCTGATAGACCTGTTTTTGTTTTTTTTTTTTTGTTTTTTTTTTTTTTCACGAGAAAACAACTCGACCGTTTAGTTATCCTTGTATTAATACTAAGTTATTCCCTGCATAAAATCTTGTACATTATTGGTATGTAGGTATAGGCACTTATGCATGTTTACTTCATGTACTACATTTGGTTATCTTGGGCACTACATAAACGTCATTTCATCGTAAACCTCACAGTTTATTAACAAGCGAGAGGTCCGAAAATGCAGAATTACTCTAAATTGTAAGGATAAGGTGTTGGTTTTATAATACTCAATATAATACTTATGGATACTTATAATTTTACTTACACTGACGAAATAAAACATATAGGTAGATACACTTGGACTTTGCTCAATATTTATTAATTACTGATGCCGTATGAGTGAAAATCCTTGTAGATATTAGGTAGATATCTAGCAACACTGACTAAGTATACTTAGCTGAATATTGACGGGGAGGTAATATTTCCCAACCCATCTTTAGGTAGGTATAGATTCAACCCAGGGTAGAATTTATAATCGGGCAGTCGGCCACGGGGATAAAAAGGTTTTATGATGCGGCAATAAAATTAGAAAATGGCCTTAAATTTGGGTTTTGATGTATTCACTTTCTTTGGAATTGTATCTAATAATGTTCATGTGAATCATGAATGTCCTTCAGTAGGTCTAAATAAAAGTGAAGGTCTCATCCCAAAAGTGACCCAATGTTCCGATTTTTCGCTGTTCTCTTTAGAAACTCTCTTCCATTGTTTCCTTTCTTTTTCCGTTTATACCTAAGTTTCTGCTAAATAACTTCAAAGAAATGGGAACATAAAAAGACATGACAAGTTGTACTGAACCTACATAGGTAATAATCTACGTACCTATGCAATTTATAAGTAGATATACATCGGGGAAGGCCCGTTGAGGATTTAAAGATTTTAAAGTAATAAACTCGAAATGAAACCAAAGTTTTGACAACTTCATTTTGTAATTTACAAAGAAGTACAAAGTGTCTTGGCAATAAAAAAGAGTTTTACACTCTCCTTACAAGGACGTAATTATGGTATTTTGTTTGGACAGGTCTAAATAGGGAGCGTCCAGGACGTCACAGCTAGTATTTCGACATTTCTTTTGTAAGTAGGTAGGTACCTCAGGTATTTAAACGAATTTCGAATTGTGGGTGTTTGTACTGTTGTACACTTTCTATCTAAATCTTTCTTCGAACTTCGAAGTACACAGGAACCTTTTCTAAACCTTCTCTCAGTTTCCTCTGGTAGCCTCTTTCTTTCTGTGGCCTGTGCCTTATTGTGGCCCTGTCTCATTTTTACTAGCAGACTATCGGACATCACATAGCAGAGTTTGTACACTTTCTATCTAAATCTTTCTTCGAACTTCGAAGTACACAGGAACCTTTTCTAAACCTTCTCTCAGTTTTCTCTGGTAGCCTCTTTCTTTCTGTGGCCTGTGCCTTATTGTGGCCCTGTCTCATTTTTACTAGCAGACTATCGGACATCACATAGCAGATTGTAAAGCCGATCCATAATTTATCGTCCAATACATTTGATATTTTATTGCACTTCTGAATGATCTTCTTTCCCTACATGCTGTTGACCTTTCAAGGAGTGAAAGAGGCCTTCAACTTAAATCCCACAAAATTCTTCATCAACTAATCTTGTTATCTCGCACGTTTTATTATTACCTATGTGCTAAAATTACATACCTTAGTTGGCAAATTCTGGACATTTCAAAGTCTAAACTCCATGATACATTCATGAAAAAGAAATAGGTAGGTAGTCTACGTAATATAATTTACATAAGAGGTATATGACCGTAATATTTTTCACAACAAATCTAGCAACAAGTCTCTGAAACAAAGAATAGGCACCGTACACAATGTGCTAAAATTACATACCTTAGTTGGCAAATTCTGGACATTTCAAAGTCTAAACTCCATGATACATTCATGAAAAAGAAATAGGTAGTCTACGTAATACAATTTACATAAGAGGTATATGACCGTAATATTTTTCACAACAAATCTAGCAACAAGTCTCTGAAACAAAGAATAGGCACCGTACACAATAGAAAAACGGACCCTGAAAAGTAGGGTCTTACTGTAACCTTTTAATTCTTTTTACAGATTTTAATTATTTATTCCTAATGATTTTTTAGGTTCTTCAACTCTTCTAAATTCAAATCATAGAATTAATCATGACCTTTTTTTAAAAGTTAATAGTGAACTCGATCATGATGTCCTAAATTTGACTTTCTATTGAAAGCAAATGTAAAGAAGCGGAACATTTCATCAAACGTTATCGATGGATTTTTTTCTTCTTCTTCTTCTTCTTCTTCTTCTTCTTCTTCTTCTTCTTCTTTCTTTACTGTCGACTTTTGTTTTAAGAACGGTGACATTTTTACAGTAAGGTTTGAAGTCAAACTGTATAGTAGTTCTTCTTCTTCTTTCTTTACTGTCGACTTTTGTTTTAAGAACGGTGACATTTTTACAGTAAGGTTTGAAGTCAAACTGTATAGTAGTTCCTAAATTTGACTTTCTATTGAAAGCAAATGTAAAGAAGCGGAACATTTCATCAAACGTTATCGATGGATTTTTTTTTCTCCTTCTTCTTTCTTTACTGTCGACTTTTGTTTTAACGGTGACATTTTTACAGTAAGGTTTGAAGTCAAACTGTAGTAGTTCCATAAATCAACTTGTAAAACCATCAAAATGAACAACATACATCAGTGAAATTTTTTTTGGCTATTGTAAGATGTCAGGGTCGGTCAGTCACTACTTACAGTAGACCCATTTATGCTGCTCCCTTCTCGTATGTAAAATCGGCTATTGTAAGATGTCAGGGTCGGTCAGTCACTACTTACAGTAGACCCATTTATGCTGCTCCCTTCTCGTATGTAAAATCGATGCTACCGAAAAGTAAACTTTTCATTCCTATTTTTTGAGAACAGACAAAAGGAACGAACTTATTGTTTGGGATCAATTGAGTTTAAAAGAGCGACGGAACCAAATCACACCATTTTGATTTTGCTATGAGGACATTATTTAAGACAAAACAAATCGCTTTTTAACTGCAGACACTGCAGTTGTTGGCTCACATGGCTTGAAATTTAGTCTGACTGAAACATGTGTGAGTTTTGCCAGACAGACACAACAGGAATTAAAATAAAAACTTCTCTTTATAATATTCTTCACTCGAATACCTAACGTACACCGTGGTAAATTAATTTTCCGCATTCATATAATACATCACTGCTCGTATCCTTTAATATTTTGAAACACATGGATAGGTACCCACGTATTACCAATGCTATTTATAAAAACATTCAATAATATCTACGTGTATTACCTATGTAGTTATGTATATTTACCTACCTACGAATATGTAGTGTAATGATATTGTAAATTAATTATTAAAAACATTAAATAATACCTACGTGTATTACCTATGTAGTTATGTATATTTACCTACCTACGAATATGTAGTGTAATGATATTGTAAATTAATTAACTTGAATTTATGAAAATAAAGAAGAGCTATATCAATTATTGGTGGAGATGAATAATGGGTTGAAAATTAATACCTAAAATGAATTTTCCAATTTCTTATGTTATTGGTTATTAGTTTTTTTTTGGTGAGTTTGACATCTCCACTAATCTGTTCCACGTACGAGTATGTATTCAGAGTTGATGAGTGCCTTTGACATCTCCACTAACTTGACTGATTTCTCATACTTGACTACCTTCGTTTAAGAGTTATGACAAACAAATACATACAAGACATCTACGGTGCCCCAAAAATCGCATGGGGCCCAAAATCTATTGACATCTCCACTAATTTGACTGATTTCTCATACTTGACTACCTTCGTTTAAGAGTTATGACAAACAAATACCTACAAGACATCTACGGTGCCCTAAAAATCGCATGGGGCCCAAAATCTAATTTGAGCAAATTTCTTGAAATGTCCATTTTTCCAAAATTCATCAAAATGAGATGAGCCCTTCAAGATGAGTTAATCATGGTTTTCTTGAAATGTCCATTTTTCCAAAATTCATCAAAATGAGATGAGCCCTTCAAGATGAGTTAATCATGGAATGAAAACTTAGACTCATATCGTTCGTTCCATTGACAATCTATCACATCACTGTGAAAGGTTTCTCTATGACACGTCCTAACTTGAATTTATGAAAATAAAGAAGAGCTATATCAATTATTGGTGGAGATGAATAATGGGTTGAAAATTAATACCTAAAATGAATTTTCCATTTCTTATGTTATTGGTTATTAGTTTTTTTTTGGTGAGTTTGACATCTCCACTAATCTGTTCCACGTTTCCACGTACGAGTATGTATTCAGAGTTGATGAGTGCCTTTGACATCTTGACTACCTTCGTTTAAGAGTTATGACAAACAAATACATACAAGACATCTACGGTGCCCCAAAAATCGCATGGGGCCCAAAATCTAATTTGAGCAAATTTCTTGTTATGTCCATTTTTCCAAAATACAAGATGACCCCTTCAAGATGAGATGAACCCTTCAAGATGAGGTAATCATGGAATGAAAACTTAGACTCATATCGTTCGTTCCATTGACAATCTATCACATCACTGTGAAAGGTTTCTCTATGACACGTCCAAATTCCAACATCTCCTCAATCTAGCATCAATACAACATAGGTAATAGATACATATTATGTCTTACATCTCAGCCTCCAGTAATATGTTATGTGCTTCTAGTGACTATATGTTTTCTAATTATCTCGGCACTTTATTACTTTCTGGCCAGAATATATATACGAATGCCTCTTTATTGCACTTTATTATTGGTAGAGAAAATGACTATGTATGAACTAATGACACTCGTACATACGAGCAAGAACCGTCAGGTACGCATTCGTATACCTATACGCACACGAGTAAAAAATACCTAAATATCAAATTTTGTCCTATCTACATTGTTTTATATCTTGCTCATTACCACAAGTTTGAAAGATAACTATTATAGAAAGGAAATTAAGAAGTTCATTTGTGAATTTGGCATCTCCACTAATTAGGCTTACCTACCCATTGTATTCTCTTCATATTAAAACGATAGGTGCGTTTGGCATCTCCACTAATACGAATAGGTACTTGGGAATATTGATAGAAATTAATAGGTGGATGTGGTGGATGTGACTCTCCACTAATATGTAGGAAGTATGTACTTGTACCTAGGTGCATTTGACATCTCCACTAATTAATTCTGCTTAGGTAACCATCATTTTCTTAGTAAGTTGGTTTGTTATCTTTCGTTTGGATAATATGATGTTTTCTGTTTCCATGTGCTGGGGGTGACAGACTTATCAAGGAAGGTCTCTGTGATAGGGGCAGTGCGCCCTCAGTAAGCGCGCTATCTCTCGTCTGTTAAGAGGACATGAAGGAGATGACACCTCGTCCGAGAAGAAACCTCAGTGATGGTAAGTTCCCATTTTGACCTTTTTTTAAGCGCTAGGCCACGGGTTCGATTCCCGCCTGGGCGGATTTTATCCTGGACGGATAATGTTAGTTCCGGAACGGCTGGCTTTCTCTATCCTGGTCTTCCTTCTCTCTTTCGATTTCGGACGATAAACCTTAGCAGTTACAGTTTCCCTCTGTCAAACCTCTTAAAAAAAGTCCTTTCTTCTCCCGTTTTCGTACGCGCGATTTTTCAATTTACCTGCCTCGTCATTATTCTGGAATGTACCCTGCATCGATTTTTTTGCACTCGCGTAGTGAGTTAATTTTAGCTGTGGGTTGTAGGACAGACATAAAGATAAGCAGATTCAAAGAACATGTTCGAAGATAATCTGAAATTCAGTTGGCACACCTGATGATTATTTTCGTTTTCCTAATAATGACAAAAAGAAACTTTATCTCGGTTTTGACCGTCAGGAACTCGTTTTTTTTCATTTCTTTACCTGAGGTGTGATAAGTTCTTTGCTGAAATGATAAGAATACTCACCACGTGGAAGTTTCAAAAATCATGTCAGTTTTGTTCTTTAAATAGGTTACCTAGGTATCTACTGCCTATTATAATATTTTAATTAAGTACATATATCTACTTTTTTAAGGAATTCAAATAACAGCATACCAAATCAGTGGTGGGTTCGGAATGCATTTGTCATGTATCAGTTGAATCATGTCACAGTGATAATGAGGTCAAAGAACAACCAGCTCCTCTATCCCTCAAACTCAGTCAAGATATGACCCCGGAACACAAATAGTACACTGAATAAGAACCGAGCATGTGGCGGTGTCTTTCATGATATTAGTAGTTACATTTCAAGTCTGGCTTCTTTTTTTTATTGTTTGAAAACTTTACTCTTGTATTAATTGTATTTCGTTTTTTACCGCCCGACAACTTTCGAATTGTGGAGAATTATGAGATGTGTGGGGTGTCTACCTTGATGATTTTTCTCATTTTACTGTTACCTTGAAAACAGCCAAGTCTAATTTTATTGCAATGGGTAAGATAGTTTTAATTTAGAAACTTCCCCAAACATTCAGTGCGATTGTGGGTATCGGATAGGTATAAAATTTTCAAGCTCAAAAAAAATTCTGGAAATCTTTGTAGGATCTCAGATAAGTAGTGTAAGAATATCCACTTACATCATTACAATTAACAGATACCATAGATGAAATCCACTTGTCCCTAGAGTCTACGTGGAATAGAACATACGTCTACCGGAATCTATTGTAGATCTTTGCCTCTAGATTCCATAAAACAGAACTGCTGAGTTACCAAAGAGACTGAGGACTCAGCATACCATAGAACTACCTTGGTACCTTGTGGTTTGCTAGTCACGTCCTCTCTATTTTGAGTGTCAGTAGCCATTTTCTTTTTCCTTAGAACTGGGAATGGTTTCACTTTTTTTGTTCAATACAGTAGATTCTACTATTTTATAATACCTACGTAGATATCAAGGATCTTATGACGATATTTTTTTTTCTGGTATTGTGGTTTGTGATCGATGTTTTACAGTCATTTTACAAGGCTTGAGGTTATTGTTATTCGTCAAAAGGAGAAGATATCAACAAAATAATTGCAAACAATTTGACTGGAAAACTGGAAAAGACAATGAGATTTTAACCCTAATCGATTAAACTCTTGAAAGTTTTGAAGTAGCAAAAATGTTATAAGAATCTTACCTACATTAGGTACCACATAAATTAAAATTAGACTTGTATGTATTTGTAGGTATGTACCTATTTTTAGGTATACCCAAGAAATAAATCATCAAGGTAGACACCCCGCCTTATAACATAAATTGACCACATTATTTTGCGGAAACATTTGTTGTTAAAATTGCTGTTTACGTTTTCAAATATTCATCTCCCCAAAAAAAGCAGTTGTTTGAAAACACTTCAAAAACTAAACACCAACCCACTAATTTTAACTACTAATATACCTTACTGCTACTACTTTTAACTTTTGATAATCGTGTATTCTCTCACACACTATAGCACTATACTATTACATGTGTTCATCAAGGGGGAGAGAAATTTGATAGTTGTTTAATGAGTTGGGGCGGTCTGACCCCTACTGAGTGCGGGATGTTCTTTTAAGAGGTCATTTATCACTGTGACAGATCCAATTAATACATGACAAATCATTCCGAACCCACCACTATTTGGTCCAGTATTATGCGCCACGAATTTGGGACTTACCTACACGCTAATTACTAATCTATCATTTAATATCTTACCTATGAGATTATGAGGTAGGACCTACTGTACCTATTGCATTTTCCCCCGTTATACGGGCATCTCTGTATAATAATTAAAATAATAATAAAAAAAAATGCACAATTCTAAGCAATGTAGAGAAAAAAGTAAAAATTAATTTTCATGAATATCACACTCCAAGGAGTCCTAGGTACTACTTACTTATCGTCAAAGTCATTCTTGCCTTGTATGAACCCTTAAAGGACCTACCATTCATCTTTCATAAAGATTTCGGTGTCACAAAAAGCTGTCATGGGTCGGAAACAGAACAACATTTTATTTTCCAATAGAGGAAACAGCAGCTTAACCTTTGCTGTCAAGCATGGTTTCATCTGACAAGTTGGGGGTAACTTCAAAGCCATCAGCCGTTATGAGAAACGTCATATATTATGAGTATTTTTAAAAGGTCTTCTGTACATTTCGGTGTAATATTAGAAGTTTTTTCTGGTGGCATTTTTTTTCCCTTGAAACAATAATTTATTTAGCGGTACTTATTCATCTTTTTTTCAAGAGTTTTCATAGTTGGGTACTTTGTGTTGGTGTTGCATCCTGTCGGGGGTATCACGCCTCGTTGTGAGTTGGAAAAAAATTACTGCGGCAGTTTTGCCAAAGTAGGTTACAAATTTCCATGTGTTTTGGTCAAGTTCTGGAAAGAGCTTCGTGAAAGGTTCACTTTTATTGATCCAGTAATAAAAGAGATGGAAGATTTATTGCTTTTTATTTTGAAAACACTGCATTAAGTTGTTTGGAATTCTATTCGTACCTACTTACTCGTGAATATGTAGTCAGTGGACTTATCGAGAGTCATTATTCATCAGGGGTGCGAGCTCTTTTGTCTTAATCTAACATGCATATCGATCAACTTTTCTCCTGTATATAGGTATTCAAATTGATTTGATTAATTTGAAAAGATGAGATGCTACCGAAAAGTAAACTTTTCATTTATTTGAGAACAGACAAAAGGAACGAACTTATTGTTTGGGATCAATTGAGTTTAAAAGAGCGACGGAACCAAATCACACCATTTTGATTTATAATTTAGTTGAAGCTAGATTCCTTCGTAAAGAAAAGACATTTTGGGCAAGGTCAGATAATTTTCGAAATTACCTATCTGATGAACAATTAGTAGGTACAATTACCAAAAAATTATCTATAAATGAAAATATACCCAAGTCAAAAAAGAGATGAAAGTTAATTTTTTTTAGGAAGAAAAAATAAATTGCAACGTCATGCAGCAAGTTAAATTATGACTGACGTGTCATTGTGCCATCTCTTGACAACCATGTGTATTTTAGGAGACAAATTACGAGACGCTTATTTAGTTTACAGTATTTAAAACAAATACAACCATATCATGAATGACAGGGGAAAAAAGTGTGGGTGAAAGAAGTTGAAAAAGAAAAAAAAAAAATGTCGGCAATTCCTCTAAGAGCGTTCAGAAATTGGTCATGGACCTCTCTTCCTATTTGAAGGCCCGGACAATTTCCTTCACTGACATTCTACACATTGTATATAGAGGTGGTACTGTTCCGTATTTCTTCTATATATACCTAAGGACTTTAAAAAATCCCGATGCCTCCTAAAACTATTTTATCCCAATCTAAATCTTTACTACAAACATGTCTAATATCTTGTACCTACATATTTGCCTCTTTTTTTAGCATTAACCAGTGCTAGGTAGCTCGGTGTTTACATTGAAGCAATCGTTGACATTATTTTGACAATTTTGATACATAACAGCAATATTGAATAATGGTTATTCCGATGTCATTTTTTTTTTACCATCATTATAAATATAGGTAGATACCTAATTAATGGATAGAGTACCAAAACGTGGCTTGGATCGATCGGTGCGTTAAAGTTTTTACGGTTTTTCCCAATCTAGACTGATAGAGAAAAACCCTCGAAATGATAAATTCTTGGACACCCTGAATAGGATTACCACCATTTGGTGAATGGTTAGAAACAACCAAGAAATTCTACATGTCTAATATCTTGTACCTATACATATTTGCCTCTTTTACTAGCATTAACCAGTGCTAGGTAGCTCGGTGTTTAATACATTGAAGCAATCGGTGACATTATTTTGACAATTTTGATACATAACAGCAATATTGAATAATGGTTATGCCGATGTCGTTTTTTTACCATCATTATAAATATAGGTAGATACCTAATTAATGGATAGAGTACCAAAACGTGGCTTGGATCGATCGGTGCGTTAACAGTGCCGATGTCGTTTTTTTTTTTTATTTTTATTTTTTACCATCATTATAAATATAGGTAGATACTTAATTAATGGATAGAGTACCAAAACGTGGCTTGGATCGATCGGTGTGTTAACACCAGAATTACAGGAGGGAAGTGTACAGCGTAAAAAACTCATTGCTGTGCCCATCATAGGTACATTTATGTAGGTATCTTTGGTGTTTCCGTCACCTTTCTTTCTGTGCCTTCAATAATGGTCGCTCGCTTGCCCTCAACTTTACAGGAACCGAAAATTCAACAAACATTGTTATTCGCAAGATATGTAGGTATTGTCAGTTGTCAAAGGTTTCATATATATACCTATATAAAAAAAAAAATCCATTTGTAAATTGCCTTTACCTTTGACACACATGGAGTGTGCCTAAAGGTATATGATGTTTTCAAATTCAAATCCACTCAACTCCTTCAACTTTTATGAGATGAGACACCGTGTATATTCTTCGGTACTTTAAGATCTCAGTGTACCTTACAGATCTTTCAAGGAACCTACTGCTGGTTCATAGCTCTCATTCATCCAATGAATTTTGAAATTTCGGCTCACTGCTCTTACGGGGTGTTATCATTGCTGTGCCCATCATAGGTACATTTATGTAGGTATATTTGGTGTTTCTGTCACCGTTCTTTCTGTGCCTTCAACAATGGTCGCTCGCTTGCCCTCAACTTTACAGGAACCGAAAATTCTACAAAAACATTGTTATTCGCAGGATATGTAGGTATTGTCAGTTGTCAAAGGTTTCATATAAAAAAAGAAAAAAAACCATTTGTAAATTGTTTCTTCAAATTTAATTGATAAGAGGAAGGTAAACCTTTACCTTTGACACACATGAAGTGTGCCTAAAGGTATATGATGTTTTCAAATTGAAATCCACTCAACTCCTTCAACTTTTATGAGACACCTCCATTTGTAAATTGTTTCTTCAAATTTAATTGATTTAATTGATACCTTTGACACACATGAAGTGTGCCTAAAGGTATATGATGTTTTCAAATTGAAATCCACTCAACTCCTTCAACTTTTATGAGATGAGACACCGTGTATATTCTTCGGTACTTTAAGATCTCAGTGTACCTTACAGATCTGATGTCGATGTCGTAACGACTTTTCCTTCTAATTTTCTTGCGCCTTCAAGTGGAACTACGAAGTTTTTCACTCCGAAGTGAAAACAATAGAGTTCCGGTGAAAGAGAAGTGTTCGTAGATCGGTATTCTGAATTCCTCTAGGTCCTAGTTGTTGCTGGTTGACTGCAGGACCATAAGACATGCGTTTGTCAAGAAGTCGATGGTATCAGGCTAGGAGTAGGTAGGATATCAAATATGGTCGCTATAGGTATTAGAGTTCTGAGCGTTTAGGTATCTTATGTTGTCAAGAATAAAAGATTTGACTGAAAATACCCAATAGTAGGTAATAATTACGAGAATCTGATGAAGATGTCGTAAAACTCGTAAAAGGTTCCATGTCGTAATTTTCGAATTTTTCTTTTTTATCTCGTTTTATTCCCCAAATAAAATTCTAATTTGTTCAAATTTACCTACCAGTTTTCCTTTTTATCTCGTGTTATCCCTCAAATACCTATCCTGAACTCCTTTTCTCTTAAATTTCGGGAATGTAAGAAAAAAATTAATGGTAGATTCGTAGAAGCTTAACCCCTCTTTTAGGGCTGTTAGTCGCTACACCTAAGCCTCAGATTGGGCTTTTTGTGTATGGAGTTAAGCACGTTTTCCCCCCGTCTTCGACACGTTTTACCCCTCTTCTGGGCACAATAATTATTGTAACTCAAACACCTCCTTCCAACAGGTCTGGTTCAGCAACCGCCGAGCGCGACTGCGAAAACAACTGGCGAGTAACAACGGTAGCAACAATAACAACTACAACACGTCGAGCAGCTTACCCATGACTTCTTCCTATTCGAATCCCATCCCTGCCAATTCTTCTGCCTCGTACATGATCCCTCAGTCAATGTCCGAGCCAGTGTATGCGTCTCCGCCACAAAGTAAGTTCCCACTTTTTAATTATTATTTTAAATGGATTTAACGTCACTGTTAAGTTCCTTCTTTTTTTCTCTCTCTTTTAAATGCGTTTAACGTCACTATTTAACTGCTAATTATTTTGAACGCCAACGGATTGAATCCGGGTGAAATTTTTACTCAGGTAGAAGGATCTTATGACGATATTTATTTCTGGTATTGTGGTTTGTGATTGTGATCGATGTTTTACAGTCATTTTACAAGGCTTGAGGTTATTGTTATTCGTCAAAAGGAGAAGATAGCAACAAAATAATTGCAAACAATTTGACTGGAAAACTGGAAAAGACAATGAGATTTTAAGCCTAATCGATAAGAATCTTACCTACATTAGATACCACATAAATTAAAATTAGACATGTATGTATTTGTAGGTATGTACCTACCTATTTGTAGGTACCCAAGAAATAAATCATCAAGGTAGACACCCCGCTTTATAACATAAATTGACCACATTATTTTGCGGAAACATTTGTTGTTAAAATACTCAGGTAGTCGACTAAGGAATCTACGGAGTACGTCCCAAATTCAGAGTCAACACACAGATTCAGTGGTGGTGGTTTTATTCGCCAATTGATAACAAGCTGAAAGCTTAGGTACACCAACCTCACCCGGACTGAGTGGGGCCGGGAAAAGCTAGTATCATGCGATTGCCCAAATGTTCACGTCCGTTTAGCAACCACGCGCAACATTGCTTGATTTCAAGTATACTCTTATGTTTAATCACAGTTAGTTGTAAACTTCCCGAGATCAATAGGCTTTTGACATAATATGTACTTTAGTGTGAGCTTTTTACAATGAAAGTTTCTAACAATCAATTTTATCTATTTTTTCCAGTTGTCGACTACAAGCACGATCTGAAGCAAGAGTACAGTCCCATGTATGCCACTCATATGAGCACGCCCCATATCGAAGAGCCCCCGCGTGACACCAGCCCTGGTAATGGGGCCGGGGCCCCATCCTATATTGGCCTCAGTGCAGCCTCCTCTTACCCTTCGGCCCCGACATCGACCCTGCTTACTTCTCAGGTGAGTGCCTTTTGGAGGCTTGTGCGTGGGTGGGAGTTTGGAGGCCTGTGCGAGTGATCTGACTGAGTGTTAGGAAGGCCCACCTCTGTGGCTGAGTGGTCAAGAGCGTAGAGCTTTAAGGCTTTCAGAATCCGTTGTTTATTAAGGAACGGACCATGTTTTCAACTTGTTGTTGCATTACAAATTTTCATCAGTAAAGGGGTTTTTCAACTTAACATGAGAAACGTCATATATTATGAGTTTTTTTAAAAGGTCTTCTGTACATTTCGGTGTAATATTAGAAGTTTTTTTTTGGTGGCATTTTTCTCCCCTTGAAACAATAATTTATTCCTATTATAGAAAGGAAATTAAGAAGTTCATTTGTGAATTTGGCATCTCCACTAATTAGGCTTACCTATTGTATTCCCTTCATATTAAAACGATAGGTGCCTTTGGCATCTCCACTAATACGAATACATGGGAATATTGATAGAAATTAATAGGTGGAAAGGTGGATGTGACATCTCCACTAATATGTAGGAATATGTACTTGTACCTAGGTGCATTTGACATCTCCACTAATTATCTGCTTAGGTACCATCATTTTCTTAGTAAGTTGGTTTGTTATCTTCGTTTGGATTAACTGTTATAGAAAGGAAATTAAGAAGTTCATTTGTGAATTTGGCATCTCCACTAATTAGGCTTACCTACCCATTGTATTCCCTTCATATTAAAACGATAGGTGCGTTTGGCATCTCCACTAATACGAATAGGTACTTGGGAATATTGATAGAAATTAATAGGTGGATGTGACATCTCCACTAATATGTAGGAACATATACCTAGGTGCATTTGACATCTCCACTAATTATCTGCTTAGGTACCATCATTTTCTTAGTAAGTTGGTTTGTTATCTTCGTTTGGATTAACATCTCCACTAATATGTAGGGACATGTACCTAGGTGCATTTGACATCTCCACTAATTATCTGCTTAGGTACCACCATTTTCTTAGTAAGTTGGTTTGTTATCTTCGTTTGGATTAATATGATGTTTTCTGTTTCCATGTGCTGGGGTGACAGACTTATCAAGGAAGGTCTCTGTGATAGGGGCAGTGCGCCCTCAGTAAGCGCTATCTCTCGTCTGTTAAGAGGACATGAAGGAGATGACACCTCGTCCGAGAAGAAACTCAGTGATGGTAAGTTCCCATTTTGACCTTTTTTTAAGCGCTAGGCCACGGGTTCGATTCCCGCCCTGGGCGGATTTTATCCTGGACGGATAATGTTAGTTCTCGGAGAGAGGACATGAAGGAGATGACACCTCGTCCGAGAAGAAACTCAGTGATGGTAAGTTCCGATTTTGACCTTTTTTTAAGCGCTAGGCCACGGGTTCGATTCCCGCCCTGGGCGGATTTTATCCTGGACGGATAATGTTAGTTCTCGGAACGGCTGGCTTTCTCCTATCCTGTCTTCCTTCTCTCTTCGATTTCGGGACGATAGAACCTTAGCAGTTACAGTTCCCTCTGTCAAACCTCTTAAAAAAAGTCCTTTCTTCTCCCGTTTTCGTACGCGCGATTTTTCAATTTACCTGCCTCGTCATTATTCTGGAATGTACCTGCATCGATTTTTGCACTCGCGTGTGAGTTATTTAGCTGTGGGTTTGTCAAACCTCTTAAAAAAAGTCCTTTCTTCTCCCGTTTTCGTACGCCCGATTTTTCAATTTACCTGCCTCGTCATTATTCTGGAATGTACCTGCATCGATTTTTGCACTCGCGTGTGAGTTATTTAGCTGTGGGTTGTAGGACAGACATAAAGATAAAGCAGATTCAAGAACATGTTCGAAGATAAATCTGAATTCAAGTTGGCACACCTGATGATTATTTTCGTTTTCCTAATAATGCAAAAAGAAACTTTATCTCGTTTTGACCGTCAGGAACTCGTTTTTTTTTCATTTCTTTACCTGAGGTGTGATAAGTTCTTTGCTGAAATGATAAGAACTCACCACGTGAAGTTTCAAAATCATGTCACTCCATTTCTTTACCTGAGGTGTGATAAGTTCTTTGCTGAAATGATAAGAACTCACCACGTGAAGTTTCAAAATCATGTCAGTTTTGTTCTTTAAATAGGTACCTAGGTATCTACTGCCTATATAATATTTAAATTAAGTACATATCTACTTTTTTAAGGAATTCAAATAACAGCATACCTAATCACTTTCGGGAATTTGCAACCCAACTTTTTCGTCATTATCAGTTGAATCATTTTGTAGATTAGGTAAAGGCAACCAAGCTCCTCTATCCCCTCAAACTTAATTTGTTCAAATTTACCTACCAGTTTTCCTTTTTATCTCGTGTTATCCCTCAAATAAAATTCCAATTTGTTCAAAAATTACCAATTTTTCTTTTAATCTTGTGTTATCCCAAAAATAAAATTCTAATTTGTTCAATTTCCATCGTGATTTCAGGAGTGATTTTGATCTTTTTTTTTCTTTTTATCTCATGTTTCTCGATCGTGATTTCAGGGGTGATTTTGATCTTTTTTTTCTTTTTATCTCATGTTTCTCGCTTCCCCCCAAATAAAATCCTAATTTTTTCAATTTCACTCGTGATTTCAGGCGAAGGATCGGACTGTGACTCTGAGCCAGGAATTCCGCTCAAAAGAAAACAGAGGAGAAGTCGAACCACATTTTCCGCCCAACAATTGGACGAGCTGGAGAGAGCTTTCGAGAGAACCCAGTATCCCGATATTTACACCCGCGAGGAACTTGCGCAGAGAACCAAACTTTTTCCCCATTTCTTGATAATAATTGAACAACAATCATCAGGTAAGAATAACGGACTTTTTTAAATCGAAGTTTCAAAAAAGTAAATAACCGCGCCGCACCCTGTTTGGTGCATAAACGAAATTTCTGAAATACTCAAAGACCATTGATGGAAATGGACAAACCCCACCAAAATAATGTAACTTGATTGAATTTTTGGTAATATTTATATTTCCTTCTTCAAGTTTGTCTTGGTGACACAATACATTGTCAAGTGTGAATACTACTGCATGTTCATTATCACTCAGTCAAAAGAATGCCCTACTCTAATAAATAAATAAATAATCTTTATTTTTGACAATAAGTCAAGTAGAATACCTATCACCACCTTAAACCATCGCTAGACTACTGCATGTTCATTATCACTCAGTCAAAAGAATGCCCTACTCTAATAAATAAATAAATAATCTTTATTTTTGACAATAAGTCAAGATGCCGATGTCGTTTTTTTTTACCATCATTATAAATATAGGTAGATACCTAATTAATGGATAGAGTACCAAAACGTGGCTTGGATCGATCGGTGCGTTAACACCAGAATTACAGGAGGGAAATGTACAGCGTAACCAACTCATTGCTGTGCCCATCATAGGTACATTTATGTAGGTATCTTTGGTGTTTCTGTCAGTCTGTCACCGTTCTTTCTGTGCCTTCAATAATGGTCGCTCACTTGCCCTTAACTTTACAGGAACCGAAAATTCATTGTTATTCGCAAGATACCTATGTAGGTATTGTCAGTTGTCTTGTAAATTGTTTCTTCAAATTAAATTGATAAGAGGTAAACCTTTACCTTTGACACACATGAAGTGTGCCTAAAGGTATATAAATAATTATGATGTTTTCAAATTCAAATCCACTCAACTCCTTCAACTTTTATGAGACACCGTGTATATTCTTCGGTACTTTAAGATCTCAGTGTACCTTACAGATCTGATGGCGATGTCGATGTCGTAACGACTTTTCCTTCTAATTTTCTTGCTCCTTCAAGTGGAACTACGAAGTTTTTCACTCCGAAGTGAAAACAATAGAGTTCCGGTGAAAGAGAAGTGTTCGTAGATCGGTATTCTGAATTCCTCTAGGTCCTAGTTGTTGCTGGTTGACTGCAGGACCATAAGACATGCGTTTGTCAAGAAGTCGATGGTATCAGGCTAGGAGTAGGTAGGATATCAAATATGGTCGCTATAGGGTATTAGAGTTCTGAGCGTTTAGGTATCTTATGTTGTCAAGAATAAAAGATTTGACTGAAAATACCCAATAGTAGGTAATAATTACGAGAATCTGATGAAGATGTCGTAAAACTCGTAAAAGGTTCCATGTCGTAATTTTCGAATTTTTCTTTTTTATCTCGTTTTATTCCCCAAATAAAATTCTTAATTTGTTCAAATTTACTTACCAGTTTTCCTTTTTATCTCGTGTTATCCCTCAAATAAAATTCCAATTTGTTCAAAAATTACCAATTTTTCTTTTAATCTTGTGTTATCCCAAAAATAAAATTCTAATTTGTTCAATTTCCATCGTGATTTCAGGAGTGATTTTGATCTTTTTTTTTCTTTTTATCTCATGTTTCTCGCTTCCCCCCCAAATAAAATCCTACAATTTCTCTCGTGATTTCAGGCGAAGGATCGGACTGTGACTCTGAGCCAGGAATTCCGCTCAAAAGGAAACAGAGGAGAAGTCGAACCACATTTTCCGCTCAACAATTGGACGAGCTGGAGAGAGCTTTCGAGAGAACCCAGTATCCCGATATTTACACCCGCGAGGAACTTGCGCAGAGAACCAAACTGACCGAGGCTAGAATTCAGGTAAACTGAAGTTTTTTTTACTTAAAATAATGATGATAATAATAAATAAATAATAATTTGCAGACCATTTTCATAGTGCGAAAAATGAGAGGATAGCGCTAGGCTACGGGTTCGATTTTGCCCTCGGAAATAATAAGAATAATAAATAAATAAATAATAATTTGCAGACCATTTTCATAGTGCGAAAAATGAGAGGATAGCGCTAGGCTACGGGTTCGATTTTGCCCTCGGAGTGAACTTTGTCCTAAACAGATAAGGCTGGATAAGGTTCGTTCTCGGAGGGGCTGGTTTTCTTCTATCCTGCACTCCTTTTCTCTTAAATTTCGGGAATGTAAGAAAAAAAATAATGGTAGATTCGTAGAAGCTTAACCCATCCTTTAGGGCTGTTAGTCGCTACACCTAAGCCTCAGATTGGGCTTTTTGTGTATGGAGTTAAGCACGTTTTCCCCTCGTCTTCGACATGTTTTACCCCTCTTCTGGGCGCAATATTGTAACTCAAACACCTCCTTCCCACAGGTCTGGTTCAGCAACCGCCGAGCGCGACTGCGAAAACAACTGGCGAGTAACAACGGCAGCAACAATAACAACTACAATACGTCGAGCAGCTTACCCATGACATCTTCCTATTCGAATCCCATCCCTGCCAATTCTTCTGCCTCGTACATGATCCCTCAGTCAATGTCCGAGCCAGTGTATGCGTCTCCGCCGAAGATACATAAGTACATACCTTGTGTACCTTCAAATCCACTTTTTAGTCATTCTATCCTGTCCCTAAAGTAACTCCTTGAGAACCCATTCCGTTTTCGTGTTTAAAAAATACTGGTGCCAACTATTCAAAACGCTCCCTTATTTCTCTTTTACTTTTTCATTTTAATGGTTCCTCTTTTTGATCAAAGCTTGTGGCCTGTTCCTGGTTTCACAAAAACTCAACTGGTACTCGGCATGTGCTAAGTATGCTAGGAAGACAAATTATTCCAACTGAACTTTATACACATTCGATTAGATTTAATTTAATTTTAAATTATTGAATAAATAAAACGAAATGAAAAATAGTCCTTTTTTACTTCTGTTACTCAGAGTTTTTTATTCAATTGACATGCCACTAGATGATATTCTCTTTTAGCTGAAGATACTCGTAGGTACCTTCATAGGGCTCCGATTTCTGAGCTTACCTCGTAGGACAAAAAATACCTACATTTGCTTTTGAATATTCGGAATAAACTGTTACGATAACAAGTAAACAAGTGCACAGGGCCGTATCTACAATTTTGTCAATAGAGGGGGGGGGATGCTCCAAATTTTCGGAGTCCGCTCCACAGTAAAGAAAAAGCCCGAGGAGGAGGGGAGGTCCCTAAATACAGACCTGCGAGTGCACTCCAAAGTAGCTGCCCCAGGCGACCTGTAAGTTTGATTAGGGAATACTTAAATGAGAACAACCAATTTGATTTTATATGTATTTTCTACAGGAATACTCGGTTTTATTTCCTCGTATAATCTTGAAATTTACATTTTAATTTGAACTATGAGAGAAAAGAAATTGAAGCTCGAACTCATAGGGCACTTTTTCTTTCTGACATCATTAAGTGGAAATCATTGTAGGATTAACTAAGAATATTTAGGCCCGGACCTCTATCATTTTTATTATTGCTTAGCAAAAAATAATAATATTTTGTTCAGATAGTCAGATTTTATCTTTAGGCTCCCACAAATTTAGAGAGTAAGAAAATTTTGAAGTGTGTAAATAAGGTATGTATCTTTCTATCATTTTTATTATTGCTTAGCAAAAAATAATAATATTTGTTCAGATAGTCAGATTTTATCTTTAGGCTCCCACAAATTTAGAGAGTAAGAAAATTTTGAAGTGTGTAAATAAGGTATGTATCTATTCCCCCAGTAAGTTCGGATCGTTCGTCAGTCGTCACCTATGAATTCGGGCTCATGTCTATACATTTAGAATTATTGATGCTAGAGTTTAAGGCTACATGCAAGAATTTCTTGGTTGTTTCTAACCATTCACCAAATGGTGGTAATCCTATTCAGGGTGTCCAAGAATTTATCATTTCAAGGGTTTTTCTCAATCAGTCTCGATTGGGAAAAACCGTAAAAACACTTAATTGTTTAAGTTGCTGTTATTTCTATGGCATTTTTATTAACACCCCGTAAGAGCAGTGAGCCGAAATTTCAAAATTCATTGGATGATCAGTCTCGATTGGGAAAAACCGTAAAAACACTTAATTATTTAAGTTGCTGTTATTTCTATGGCATTTTTATTAACACCCCGTAAGAGCAGTGAGCCGAAATTTCAAAATTCATTGGATGAATGAGAGCTATGAACCAGCAGTAGGTTCCTTGAAAAAAATATATTTTGGCACTTAGCCTCTTTAGGATTACCAACATTTAGTTATCCTATCTTTTGATAAACATGAACAATAGAGCAAAAGGAAAATACCTAATTGTAGCAATGAGTCATCCTAACTTATTCAACACACACCAAACAAAATGTAATAATCTCAAAAAAAGTTTACACAAAAAAAGACAATTGTAGCAATGAGTCATCCTAACTTATTCAACACACACCAAACAAAATGTAATAATCTCAAAAAAAGTTTACACAAAAAAAGACAAAAGTGAAATGGACAATGACAAACATGACGTGATAAAGAGGAGGTTTCATATGAAAACAATAAATAACAGGATCAATTTCTTACTGAATGAATCAATAAATTTGAATGGCAGGCTCATGAATAGGCCAACTACCTAGGTATCTTCTTGTTTAAGGAATCAACTTGTAAATAAAAAAATGAATATCTGTTTTTTTTTTTACAATGTGATCATTGAACGACAAAACCACGATTCTTGAAATCACATGAACTTAATGATCCCATTAGTTAAGATTAAAAGTCCCCACCAGCCTCTCACTCATTGGCCCTTCTTCTGGTAAGTTGAAAAAACTTTTTTTTTTCAAGAGGTTTGATAGCAGGAACTGTAACAGCTAAGGTATTATCGCCCCGAAATCGAAGAGAAGGAAGACAGAGGGTAGGAAAAAGCCAGGCGTTCCGAAAACGAACATTATTCGTTCAGGATAAAATCCGTCCCGGGCGGGAATCAAACCGTGGCCTAGCGCTTACAAGGCAGACGCGCTACCAACCATGCTAACTAGGCATTGTGTTTCTTTGAAGTAATGACATAACTTTGTCCACTCAAGAATACTTCGTCCACGAAGTAGTGAGTCGCAGGTTCAATCCCCTGTTCAGAGCAGAGACGATGTTAATATGGCGTAGAATTGTGGTGCAGATTGATTTTCATCACTAAACAGGGACCTTCACCTTCTTATTCACTTCTAAACCAAATTAGTGTTACTACTTAGTAAATACACACGTCAGTCACGCATCTGGTAGCAAAGGTCTTGTTGAGCAACGTTCAATGAGGATAATGGTAGGTTGGTTATGGGACTAATAGATGACACTGTTGCACTTTTTACCTAACATTCCTTTCTGTTTTCAGGTAACAGCACCCCAGGACCCGAACCTCTCTCCGCCACTGGTTGCACATCGGACATGATATCTCTCAACAGCAGCCCCTCCTCTGCCTGGAGCTCCCTCCCCATGGGTCCCCCCTCACACCACCATATGCAACACCGCACCAGTCCTCCACCCCCCTTGTCCATCCTGAATCCTCTAAGTCCAAACTCAAATTACCATCACAATTCGAGTTTCATGTCCTCAACACAGGCACGGTCACACCCCGGACATAATCCGTACATTTCCTGGTACTGAGGAACAAGATCCAATCCTGTTCTAAGCAGATACATTTTGATTGCCATAGAATTCGTGTACAAATTGATTACCTACCAACTCAAAACAGTTTTCATTTTATTTTGTGGAAGTTCCTTTTTACTTTTTTCCCTGGTATCTACGTACTTAACCTACGCTAGGTACCTAGATTTTAACTTTTAATCTTAACTAATGGGATCATTAAGTTCATGTGATTTCAAGAATCGTGGTTTTGTCGTTCAATGATCACATTGTAAAAAAAACAACAGATTTTCATTTTTTTTTTTATTTACAAGTTGATTCCTTAAACAAGAAGATACCTAGGTAGTTGGCCTATTCATGAGCCTGCCATTCAAATTTATTGATTCACAAACCTCTTGAAAAAAAAGTTTTTTCAACTTACCAGAAGAAGGGCCAATGAGTGAGAGGCTGGTGGGTGTTGGAGGTAACTGATGGTGGGAGAGCATACTGCCTGGACTGATGGGGTAAGCGTTGTTAGGTGACGTCATCATATGAGGGGAGACATTGCCCATTTGTCCGCTAGGCACGGAGGTCATCTGGAAAAGGGAAGAACAAGTGGTGTTAAGCAGATTTTATTACATAAAAAAAAAAACGGGAAAGTGGATTGGAAGCCTTCAGGCACACCTTGCCCTTGGGATCAATTTAAGTTGAAAAACCCCTTTACTGATGAAAATTTGTAATGCAACAACAAGTTGAAAACATGGTCCGTTCCTTAATAAACAACGGATTCCGAAAGCCTTAAAGCTCTGCGCTCTTGACCACTCAGCCACAGAGGTGGGCCTTCCTAACCCTCAGTCACATCACTCGCACAGGCCTCCAAACTCCCACGCACAAGCCTCCAAAAGGCACTCACCTGAGAAGTAAGCAGGGTCGATGTCGGGGCCGAAGGGTAAGAGGAGGCTGCACTGAGGAGGCTTTGAGGAGGTTTGGGAGCGTCAGGACGTACAATTTGTTGAGGAGAAATTTGATGAAATCTTGGATAAATTGGGTAATAATCTCAGAGAGCAGGACATTGATAGAATTAATGATTCTTACTACAATACTACTTTTAAGTGTATTTTAAACCCCTCACAAAGGATGGCTGCCTATTTTAACACCGATTTACCCTTGGTTAAGCTACGATTTCTAGGACAACTGAGATTGGCGGGAGAGAAGTTCTCTATTTTATCATTTGGTAACATCAAATCATTATTTGACTCTAGAAATGTATGTGACTTATGTAACACAGGCACTAAGGACACACTATGGCACTTTTTCTGCTTCTGTCCGATTCTGAAAAATATTAGACTTAAGTATCTGGGTAAAAAATATATTGGATTTTATGATTTCCTAATGATGATTAAATCTCTGACTGAAAAAGACAATGGTCCGGAGATGTTTCAAATGGTAGAAAACTTAATTCTGTTTTATAGAGGAGCAGCCCTAGAAAGAAATTTTCTGAAGGAACTTTTCGCAGAATTTGATGAATTCGAGGCTTAGGTACCTATATATTTTGTTCATTTAAATTGTTTGTTCATTTAAACTGTTTGTATCTCTCTCTCTTTTTATTATTATTATTATTATTATTATTATTATTATTATTATTATTATTATTATTATTATTATTATTATTATTATTATTATTATTATTATTATTATTATTATTATTATTATTATTATTATTATTATTATTATTATTATTATTATTATTATTATTATTATTATTATTATTATTATTATTATTATTATTATTATTATTATTATTATTATTATTATTATTATTATTATTATTATTATTATTATTATTATTATTATTATTATTATTATTATTATTATTATTATTATTATTATTATTATTATTATTATTATTATTATTATTATTATTATTATTATTATTATTATTATTATTATTATTATTATTATTATTATTATTATTATTATTATTATTATTATTATTATTATTATTATTATTATTATTATTATTATTATTATTATTATTATTATTATTATTATTATTATTATTATTATTATTATTATTATTATTATTATTATTATTATTATTATTATTATTATTATTATTATTATTATTATTATTATTATTATTATTATTATTATTATTATTATTATTATTATTATTATTATTATTATTATTATTATTATTATTATTATTATTATTATTATTATTATTATTATTATTATTATTATTATTATTATTATTATTATTATTATTATTATTATTATTATTATTATTATTATTATTATTATTATTATTATTATTATTATTATTATTATTATTATTATTATTCCAACAAGGTGGAAGAAGCAATAGGGAAATTAAAATTAATAAAAATAATAAATAAATAAAATGGTGGTTCTAGTTCCAGCACATAGTCTTAAGGTCAATTGGATCAAAATCAGAAAATGTTGTCTGCAGAAATCCATTTATAAATTTTGATTTGTCATTTTTACTTTCTATTTTCATTACAGAATCTTCCTGACCTGAATTATGAAAACAGCTAAGTCCACATATTTTTTTTTTTTCATTCAGACGGCACCTTAAGCTTTAGATTACAACCACATTAACCACTGAATTGATACTCTCTCATACTTACCCTAGCTAAATTGAGAGAAGGTGGAGAAGTTTCATTGAGAGTATTTACTTCTTTCTTCACTTGAACATCACTGACAAATGATAGGTTGATTATGTGGACATCATTAAGATTTGGTTTGCCATCAGACGCCGGACATTCTGGGTTTGTATGTAGTTAAGGAAATGTGAACAGCAAGTAGCTGAAAAACACCTTAATAGGCTAAAGTTTACTACCTTTTTTAGATTCCAAATACATAATTATATTGAATATCTCTCCCCCCTCCCCCCTTATAAGTACTAATAATCTAAGTAATTATTTGTGATTAAGCTGAGAGCCTCTTCACAAATTCTGGGGATACCACCACATTACTACAAGCCTTTTTTTTACTAGTTCTATTGACTCTATAAATTTCGAAATGCTGCCCCTGTTTACTTTATGTTTAATTAAGTGTACTCCATATTCTGTACAGAGGGCTGAGTGTAACATAAATCCAAAAATGGGTTCTAGGAACAATTGATATCTCCTCCTTCGTTCTTAAAGAACTCAACCCTGTTTAGACCATCCTTTCTAATCTATCATCAATCGTCTTTAAAGGAAGACAAGTTATTTCAAATCTTGTTCAGTGCCACTTCGAAATGACATCACAATATTCTTACTCATAACAAGACTTGGAAAGTACTTTCCCCTCAGAAAGCGTAGAGCTGAAGAGTGAAAATCGCATGTCCATGTTTCATTTGTTTGCATAAAGGATACTCAGAATGAGGGTTTTTGTATGGGGTTCGAACGCTACAACTTCGCCTTCTATTATTTCACTATGACATGTTTTACAAGAAACAATACTTCCTATTGAAAAACAGTCACTTAAACCAGCCATGACTGAAAAGGTTAATTAAAATAAACTGAAAACACTTGAAAAGTATTGTTTTTTTAGTAATTTGTTGCTCATATTCACAAAATTCAAGAATCAAAACTAGCCATTTGCAAAAGAAAAAAAAAAATCCTGCCAATAGTACGTTCACGAGTTGTGCGTGAGATGGCGCTCGGATAGGAGAAATCTCACAATGTAAAGTAAATCGAACTTTCTGAGAAAAAGGTATGTTTGAAAAAGAGCAATTTTCTGTTTTACTATTTTTTTTTTTAGCAGATGGAAACCTGTATTTTAAATCAATCATGCAAAATTTTCCTTCAAATAGTAATAAATCACACCTTAAAATTAATTTAAGTACTTAACTATAACGATTTTGACACTTTAATCCGCTCCCATGTATAAAAAAAAGTCAATACAACAGACTCACTTCTATAGGACGCCTTAAATTTATGCATAAAACGCCTTCAAATTTTTTATCACTTTCCAAAAGAGGACGCCATTTTACTTCTTTCACTTTTCTCTAATCAACAAAAAAATTTATCGTTTATTTCTCTCTCCTCACTTCTATCTCCATCTGAAACTGAATCTGGATTGAATTCTGAAACCGTGAACCGTGTATTTATCGTTTATTTCTCTCTCCTCACTTCTATCTCCATCTGAAACTGAATCTGGATTGAATTCTGAAACCGTGAACCGTGTTCTCATAATATATGACGTTTCTCATGACGGCTGATGGCTTTGAAGTTACCCCCATTTTGTCAGATGAAACCATGCTTGACAGCAAAGGTTAAGCTGCTGTTTCCTCTATTGGAAAACAAAATGTTGTTCTGTTTCCGACCCATGACAGCTTTTTGTGACACCGAAATCTTTATCAAAGATGAATGGTAGGCCCTCTAAGGGCTCATACAAGGCAAGAATGACTTTGACGTCGTTAAGTAGTACCTAGGACTCCTTGGAGTGTGAAATTCATGAAAATTTATTTTTACTTTTGTCTCTACATTGCTTAGAATTGTGCCTTTTTTATTTTTTTAATTATTATACAGAGATGCCCGTATAACGGGGGAAAATGCAATAGGTACGGTAGGTCCTACCTCATAATCTGATAGGTAAGATATTAAATGATAGATTAGTAATTAGCATGTAGGTAAGTCCCAAATTCGTGGCGTATAATACTGGACCAAATAGTGGTGGGTTCGGAATGATTTGTCATGTATTAATTGGATCTGTCACAGTGATAAATGACCTCTTAAAAGAACATCCCGCACTCAGTAGGGGTCAGACCGCCCCAACTCATTAAACAACTATCAAATTTCTCTCCCCCTTGATGAACACATGTAATAGTATAGTGCTATAGTGTGTGAGAGAATACACGATTATCAAAAGTAGTAGAGTTTTACGACATCTTCATCAGATTCTCGTAATTATTACCTACTATTGGGTATTTTCAGTCAAATCTTTTATTCTTGACAACATAAGATACCTAAACGCTCAGAACTCTAATACCCTATAGCGACCATATTTGATATCCTACCTACTCCTAGCCTGATACCATCGACTTCTTGACAAACGCATGTCTTATGGTCCTGCAGTCAACCAGCAACAACTAGGACCTAGAGGAATTCAGAATACCGATCTACGAACACTTCTCTTTCACCGGAACTCTATTGTTTTCACTTCGGAGTGAAAAACTTCGTAGTTCCACTTGAAGGCGCAAGAAAATTAGAAGGAAAAGTCGTTACGACATCGCCATCAGATCTGTAAGGTACACTGAGATCTTAAAGTACCGAAGAATATACACGGTGTCTCATAAAAGTTGAAGGAGTTGAGTGGATTTGAATTTGAAAACATCATAATTATTTATATACCTTTAGGCACACTTCATGTGTGTCAAAGGTAAAGGTTTACCTCTTATCAATTTAATTTGAAGAAACAATTTACAAGACAACTGACAATACCTACATAGGTATCTTGCGAATAACAATGAATTTTCGGTTCCTGTAAAGTTAAGGGCAAGTGAGCGACCATTATTGAAGGCACAGAAAGAACGGTGACAGACTGACAGAAACACCAAAGATACCTACATAAATGTACCTATGATGGGCACAGCAATGAGTTACGCTGTACATTTCCCTCCTGTAATTCTGGTGTTAACGCACCGATCGATCCAAGCCACGTTTTGGTACTCTATCCATTAATTAGGTATCTACCTATATTTATAATGATGGTAAAAAAAAAATGACATCGGAATAACCATTATTCAATATTGCTGTTATGTATCAAAATTGTCAAAATAATGTCAACGATTGCTTCAATGTAAACACCGAGCTACCTAGCACTGGTTAATGCTAAAAAAAGAGGCAAATATGTAGGTACAAGATATTAGACATGTTTGTAGTAAAGATTTAGATTGGGATAAAATAGTTTTAGGAGGCATCGGGATTTTTTAAAGTCCTTAGGTATACATAGAAGAAATACGGAACAGTACCACCTCTATATACAATATGTAGAATGTCAGTGAAGGAAATTGTCCGGGCCTTCAAATAGGAAGAGAGGTCCATGACCAATTTCTGAACGCTCTTAGAGGAATTGCCGACATTTTTTTTTTTTCTTTTTTTTTTCAACTTCTTTCACCCACACTTTTTTCCCCTGTCATTCATGATATGGTTGTATTTGTTTTAAATACTGTAAACTAAATAAGCGTCTCGTAATTTGTCTCCTAAAATACACATGGTTGTCGAGAGATGGCACAATGACACGTCAGTCATAATTTAACTTGCTGCATGACGTTGCAATTTATTTTTTCCTCCTAAAAAAAAAAAAAATAAATAAATAACTTTCATCTCTTTTTTGACTTGGGTATTTTCATTTATAGATAATTTTTTGGTAATTGTACTAATTGTTCATCAGATAGGTAATTTCGAAAATTATCTGACCTTGCCCAAAATGTCTTTTCTTTACGAAGGAATCTAGCTTCAACTAAATTATGTTCATAGAACCTCGACTTGACCAAAACACATGGAAATTTGTAACCTACTTTGGCAAAACTGCCGCAGTAATTTTTTTCCAACTCACAACGAGGCGTGATACCTCCGACAGGATGCAACACCAACACAAAGTACCCAACTATGAAAACTCTTGAAAAAAGATGGATAAATACCGCTAAATAAATTATTGTTTCAAGGGGAGAAAAATGCCACCAAAAAAAAACTTCTAATATTACACCGAAATGTACAGAAGACCTTTTAAAAAATCTCATAATATGAACCGTGTTGGAAAATTTCTTTTTAATTTTATCACCTTAATTTTTTTTAAAATGAACTTGATTTAGCTTGAAAAAGAGTTTGATTTCTTATAGGAAGATAGCAGGCCAGTTTTTGGCTGCTTAGATCTTGTTCAAATGGTAAGTAAGATAGGAGATAGCTGTTAAAAATTGAAAAGAATTTCTGGGTAAAAAATTCTCTCAATGTGTACTTAGTATGAATCTGGGGCAACTATCTAGGCCTATATTATAACCTACCTTGTCTTTAAGATTTTTACAATAAACTGGTTACCTATATTGATTAGCTATGTACCCTTTGTCTCAAACAAATTTAGTCATATTTGTAGACTTAGTGTAGATTTTAAAATTTCATTTTAAAAATTGTACTTATTAGGCATTTCTGAAATGAGCATAGTCTGAAGATAGTGTGAATGTCTTCCTACAGCATATTTGACCTATATACAGTTAGTTAACAAATTCAGATACCAAGGAGATGATTTCCTTTAATTATACCATGTGTTCCAGTTTTTGGGTGTATTTCACCATTTCCTTTTCTCAAAATGTTATTTTGTGAAAGAATAGGTCTGAACTGAATGTTTTTGCCTCTCTAAGAAGGAGCCCAACTTGTAAAAGAAATTGAAATACATTTGGGCATTTCTAAGTACCTACCTTTTAGGAAAACTTATATATCTATCACCTGATATTAGGTAAAACTGATTGTTAACAGACCTTTGAGCATAGTCACAGATTACAGACTGTTAGGGTGTAGTCTTTGAGTCTATTTCCATTAATTTCATTACAGTAGAGCCATAGATTTACAAAAAAAAAAAAAAAAAAAAAAAAAAAAAAAAAAAAAAC
Organism: Diaphorina citri; assembly: GCF_000475195.1. NCBI lineage: Eukaryota > Metazoa > Arthropoda > Insecta > Hemiptera > Psyllidae > Diaphorina > Diaphorina citri. Next base: position 132,129 of record NW_007377712.1, read on the forward strand.
CAGAGAAATAAAGGAGCGTTTTGAATAGTTGGCACCAGTATTTTTTAAACACGAAAACGGAATAGGTTCTCAAGGAGTTACTTTAGGGACAGGATAGAATGACTAAAAAGTGGATTTGAAGGTACACAAGGTACATATGTACTTATGTATCTTCAAATAATGTTGGATTTCTTAAGAAAACTAAGTTAGAAAAAGAAAATAAATGAAGATAGATAATGTGTTTGTAAATCACACTTTGTTGGAGGAGACCTTTGGAGGACACGAGTTGAGAAAACGCTCAAGGCTGATATAGGATGTAAAGAAAGTAGTATCAAAGACAGAAAAGTCGTTGTCTGACGAAAATTTCGCCCCAGGATTCAGAGCAACAACCTTCAAATCCAGAGTTGACCACTTGGTCAGAGGTATTTTACAGAAATATACAAGTCAATAAGACTATGTAAAAACAAATAGTAACTAGAACAAAACTTTAACCTCCAGGCAAAAGGCTCATCGACATTTCAAATATGAACGTCCACAGTTTTCTTTCAGGTACTCGGCGCCTACAGATTGAGAAACAACCATGCCTAGTATAAAAGCACAACAAATCAGTGCAAATAATACAGGCTAACAATTCAAAATATAGGATAAACAAATCCTATCAAACAAAAAGCTCAAGATTGACAAGTTGAACAAGAGATACTTCATTGTAACAATTTTCGAACTTAGAATTGAGGAAGGAAGGATCAAGCTTTGTACAAAAGCTTGAGTGTGAAACACACTTTAGTAAAAATGTAGTCACATTTTGAATATTGTAACAGATGGAACCAATGATGATTTGTTTAAATATTATTTGTTTAACTCATACTCAAGATGCTTGAAGTATTTTGATTCTAGTGAGGAGTAGTATTGGATGAGTTGTTACTAGAAACACTAATATTGTTATTGTGTTGGGCCACCGAGTCACCATTGTTGCTATTAGTTGTTGATATTGCAGATGACTGAATATCTTTAAGGTGTTTTTCTACCTGAAATGTGAGAAAAGTTTGGATGATATAACGTACAGTTTTGAACAAATTCCATTCCTTGGCTAGGATTGAAGATGAAACTTCCTGTTTACAAGACAAGCACCATGACCACTATGCCACCCAAGCCAGTCGAACAAATTCCATTCCTTGGCTAGGATTGAAGATGAAACTTCCTGTTCACAAGACAAGCACCATGACCACTATGCCACCCAAGCCAGTTAAATTAATTCAAGTTCACACAAAAGAGGGAACAGTTGATGAGCTAAATATTTATACCTATGGAAGAAGGACTTGAGGTATGTAGGTACTTCTAATCAAATAGACATAAAAATTACTCATAAATGGACTCAGCTTGTAGTTCTGAATTTATTTAGGATAAAGTTGCTTACCATTTTTCGAACATGAATGAAAGCTTTACTATCTGATTGACCTTTGACATTGTCAGCTTTGTAAGGAGGTGTAATAGTAACTTCATTCATAATTACAATATTTTTTCCTTCCCAAGACACTTCAGGCATACTGAAAACAAAAGGGGGAAGGTGATTGAGTAATGGTCAGGACCTTGAGCTGAGTTTAACTCAGGATTTTAAACAATCTTGTCAGTTATTTTTTTATTATTATTATTTTTTTTTTTTTAAAATGCAGCTGATCAGATATCAGTTTCTAATATAAGAACATTGGGAATATCCAAGGGATTTATGCAATATCTCACTGAGGGTTAAGTAAACTAATCAATATTGTTGTGACTTTTCTTTTTCAGTCTGGGGCACATCCTAGTGAAGGGTCTAGCAATCCCTCATCCCCCTCCTCTACTCAGAATAATGCTTTCTTCAACTATCAAGCAGCTGTCAATAACAATGCTCCCAAATATGGAACAGTGGTACCTAAGAGAGTTTTTGTTGGTGGAATCACTTCTACAACCACAGAAGATGAACTCTGTGAGCTTTTCTCTCAGTATGGCATTGTAAAACAGGTCAAAATTGTTGTAGACAGAGCTGGTATATCCAAAGGATATGGATTCATCACTTTTGATTCAGAAGAAGAAGCCAAAAGACTTCAAAAAGATGTAAGTTTAAAATTTGTTCTTTTAGGAAGTAAGTATTGTGTTTTGCCTAAAATGAGGAGAAAAGGCTCACTTTTCTTGTAGATAAGATTTACTATGTTAAAACCCCTTGCTAATTCAAATGTTATTTACCTAGAGAGAGGGAGGAAAAGAGGCAGTAAGTATGAATAGAAGACTATTCCATCAATGTTATTAGTTGAAATCAAGGAGATAAGTAATTAAAATATTTTTTAGTTTAAATAAGTACTTTGACATTTTCCTGACCTTGCCTTTATTTTTATTATATTAAATTTGATCACCTTATTCTTAATAATCAAATTTCTTCTTGTGTGTTACAGTCAGACAATATTATGTTTAAAGAAAAAAGACTGAACATTGCCCCAGCAATTAAAAAACAGGTAAATCAATTTTCTTAAATGTATACCCATGTATTATTAGTATTTTATACACATTAAATTAATTTATCACTTGGTGAGTATTTTTGACTTCTGATTTCTCAAACTTGAAGAAAATAGATTTTACAACTTTGTTACATTGGTAATTGGTACCTATTACATATATTTTCCATAGAAAAAAAAGACTACCATTGACCTTAATGTATTGCAGGGATTCACGGGCACATATGACTCATTGCCCACTGTAACCTCCCCTGTACCTCCAGTACCCACTTCAAACATGTACTATCACAATGGACTTCCATACACCTATCATAATGGCATGGCCTTCTTTCCATCAAATGGACAGTCCATGGTTCCTACCAGTCCTCCTACAGTTCCCACTCAGGTAAAAATTTTGTTGCCTCCCGGTGTTCTTTTATGTGGAATTTGCCTTATCTTTCTGATCACATTGGCTCTAGCACCTACAATTAAGAGGCCAAGCTTGAAACCATTAAATTCAAGTCAATGCAAAATTAAACAGGTAGATAACTAAAAAATATAATAATAATAATAATAATAAAATGAACCAATCATTACTTACCTTAAGTTTTTGAAGTATACCTAACGTACACAACATGTACAATAATAGTAAGAAGAAATATCTTGTCACACTCCTCAATTCAATCATAATTTATTTCCTGAAATAGGGTTACCCAAGGAATTCCAATATACCTACATATGTATTTATGTACCTACTAGATATCATCATATCATTTGTTATTTGACTCATATTAGCTCGTTCAATCCTATGCTCAATTATGATTGAATTGAGTAGTGTGACAAGATATTTCTTCTTACTATTATTGTACATGTTGTGTACGTTAGGTATACTTCAAAAACTTGGTAGGAACAGTCCCAGAAAATATTGGAAAATAGATGTTGAGAATAGAAAGGAAGTATCAATTATAATTGATTGTAATGAATTAAGGCACAGTGTGAAAAAAAAAATCACGCAAAAACATCCTGAGTGAAATTCGTGTTGATGTTGAATTTAATTTGGTAGATGAACTGTTGGAAACACACATTTTAATATTGTTTTGTTTTAAACACAGAGCAGGGGTAGACTACTAAGCAGGGCATGCTCTAGTAGTTCCCAATAGCAGGATCTACGGCTCCTCATCTAACTTACAGTCGATGTTTTCCCATTGGGGCGCGGATTAATTCTCCTAGGGGCAGCATGATTCTGTACTTGATAAGACCTAGGCTGAGGAGGATACTGCATGGGGGGCGCTTGCATCATCTGTGTAGGAGGAGAGAAGGAGTAAGGAGACTCACAGTTAGTAAACAAAGGTTGGATCATAGGACTGTAGGGAGGAGGGGGAGGGGAAATGCTTCTCTTGGGAGAATCGTGTGCATTATTTTGTTTGTTGTTATCACAGGGGGGAGTGCCTGTGTCTCCACTGCTGCTGTTGTTGTTGTTGTTGTATTTCATCTTTGTATTATGATCATATACATTGTTGTTATTATTATTGTTAAAGTACATGGGTCGCGGGAACTTATTTCATCTTTGTATTATGATCATATACATTGTTGTTATTATTATTGTTAAAGTACATGGGTCGCGGGAACTTATTGTTATAGTTGGTATTACTAGTGTTGTGATTGTGATGGTTGGACATTTGTTGTGGTGTCCGTGGTACAAAGTTGCTATTAGGAGGGGTCTTGTGTCTATAGTTGGAAAAGTTGTTGGCGCCCCGAAGGTTCGGTCTATGTGGCGTGTGACTAGGATGTTGTGGTGCATACATGTACTTGGTGTTGGCACCGGGTGTACCATACATATTGCTCGGGTAGTACATTAGCGCTGGGGACTCATGGTGGTGATTGTTGTTGTTGTTATTATTAGTATTATTCTTATGATGTCGTGGAGCAGAGGTGGAGACTGGTGCTGAACGACGAGATGAATGGAGTTTTTGTTGTTGTTGTTGTTATTATTAGTATTATTCTTATGATGTCGTGGAGCAGAGGTGGAGACTGGTGCTGAACGACGAGATGAATGGAGTTCTCTCTCCTCGTGAGGAGTTTCTTGTAGTTTGAGTAGAGAGACAACAGGGGTCTCTATAGTGCGAGGTTGATGCTCAGACTCCAGAGGTGGCGGTGGTACAGACACTGGGTTAGAGTTATTAGTTGGATCATCCTGAATCAACAGAGACATTGTGTGAGAACATGAATCTAATACAAGGAGACATTTTCAAAAGTCTTAACGCACCTAAGTACGTGGTGATTTCTCAACCTATTTTAAAGATCTTTTGCTCATAAAATACTTATAAAAGAGCAACATCAACTCACCTCAGAATAGTTACTGTTACTCGACACATCCACTCCTGTGCTTGAGCTACTAGCAGTGGACTCTACTGAGTAAGGATAATAGGCGGGATCGTAGTTGACCAGCATGGGGTACATTGGAGCAGCCGCGTAGTACATATCACTCGGCGGGGCTGCGGGGGGCTGATAGATTTGATACTGTACACCCTCGGGCGTGCCACTGTTGGGGCCTCCAACTAGGGGAGGTCCGGGGGATGCGTATATGTAGCTGGCAGTGTTCGGGGCGGCTTATGCCCTTATTTTATGCCCATGTCTTAATTGTCTTAGGTATTAACTACCTCACCTAGTATATTATCTATTCATACAACCTGTCTGATTTTTTGTGTCACAGGAGAACCCCATGTATCCTCAACAAACCTATATCCCACCACCATCTCATCAAGGCAATCAGGCTACTGCCTATGGGGCACCCATCATGTATGCTCAGCCTACTCCCATGTTCATGCCTACACAGCAGTATCAGTATTCTCCTATGCCTGTAAGTTGCATTCCAGATATTTTGAACTAACCTTACTTACCCCTCTATCAAATCCCCTCTCCATACTCTCCCAGTGTTTTGCCCAATATCCATTTATTTTTCAACAATATAAGTAGTTGTAGATTTTCAAAAGGTATAACAAGCACTGAAGTACAGGATAACAGCTTTTGTTTTCACTCCTCACAAACAGTTCCATTTCCTTTCACAAAGACTTGTAGTTCACTGAAAAGATTGACCAGCTGTCCTCCTTAACTTAACCAGTAGATGAATGCTTTGGGCTTTATTAGCAGTATTGGCTCTTAGAGAATACAGAACGACTAGTATGGATAGCTCTCAGTTTTTTTTCCCCTTAAAGAGGTTTGATAGAGGAATCTGTAATAGCGAAGATCTTATCGTCCCGAAATCGAGGGGAGAAGGAGGACAGGATATGAGTAAACCAGCCGTTCCGAGAACGAACCTTATCTATTTAGGGTAAAGTTCGCCCCGGGCGGGAGTCAAACCCGCGACCTAGCGCTTATGAGGCCGACGCGCTACCTTCAAGGCTAACTAGACTGGCTTTCAAATATGGTTGCCTGACAGGAAGAAGAAAAAGATAACTACTTTTAGAATGAGGGTTTTGTAAGAAACCTTTGCTAGTAAATTTTCACTTGATTTTATATAAGGATCAATCGTAGTGTATACCAAAACTCGTTTTAATTTCGTTCTTTAACCCTTTACGTTTTATTATTAATCTTCTTTCCTAACTTGGTAATCTATGTGAAAAATCCGAGAGTTCTCCGTAGATAAGATACCCTCAATTCATACAACTTGGTAAAACTTTGTTAAGCTATCATGGTAGATGTTCCTAATATCACGAGAGGTTTGACAACTCGGAAGTTCGGAAATTGTGGTTATTCGAGGTTAGAATGATTATTCAATCTTAACGTGTCTGAATTAATAAAAATAATTAGGTAGTTAGGAATTATTCACCATATAGGTACCTCATTAAAGCCCTCATGTTGCAACCTTCAATTTCGTGGTTTACTTCAGATGATTATTTTTTTTAGGTTATGACCTTCTACAGGTTTTTTCGTCAATTGTTTACTCAATAGGTATTGAAGAAAACTTGAGATGAAAATAAAAAGTAATAATAAGGTGATTTCCCACAAGTCAAGTAAACAGCTGAGAGACGTGGTATTGTGTTAATTTTGTTAATTAGTTCTATCGTGGGGCCAGTGTGTGTAATCGTATTCCTATTACATATCTGAGGCATGTTGTACTTTCGTCTCCCAGGTTATTGTTGAATAATGGTTTCAGCAAAATATTGAGCAGGTACCTAGATTTATACAGGGTACATACAAAAGAATAGTAGACAAAATTAAAAAGGATTATGTATTAATTGGTAAGGTACGTACAGGGACTTGAAGAAAAGTTTCACTCGTCCCTTATAGATTTTCCACAAGGTGTTAGTTTTTGGATTTTTGATACGATTCTTTATTAACATATTCCCAGATCTGCAAATGTGGACTTACATTATTTAGCTTACATTTCAAGCAAGAACATTTCTCTAACTTTTATTGTAGTTATTCTCACTATCACTGAATGCCGAAAACCCTCAAAACTCAGACACTCAGTTAATTTAGGCCGGGCGGCGCAGCGCTTCGAGCTCATATCCTGGGGTTCGATTCCCGCCCGGGGGGATTTTATCCTGATGGGATAATGTTCGTTTTCGGAACGGCTGGCTTTCTTTTATCCTTTCTTCTCTCTTCGATTTCGGGATGATGAGATCTTAGTACTCTTAACAGTTACAGTTTCCTCTGTCAAACCTCTTTAAAAAAAAAAAAAAAAAAAAAAAAATCGAAAAGTTCGCCGCCCTCCCTATCTAGTAGGTACATAAATACATATGTAGGTATATTGGAATTCCTTGGGTAACCCTATTTCAGGAAATAACACAATGCGCTTCTTTGTACTTATCTGCAACTACCAATAGGCAAAGCCTTATATTTGAATTCGATTTCGAAAAGAAATGAACTCCATTTTCTAGCAAATTATTGAATGTTTTCAGGGACAAAAGAACTACCAACGTAATGGCAATACGATTGCAGCGAATAGAAATCTCTCAATTCTGTCCAAACACCAAACCTCTCCTCCTTCTTGTCTCCCTGATGGTTCTGGTGATGCTTCTTCCTCCTCCGCCATTCAGAATTACTCTACCTATCCAGATGAAAACGAAGTCTGTTATCAGCTACACAACTTCATCTTATGATTCTTATATCCCGTCATAAGTTGGTCTGAAAGTTAATTTTGGATCAGCTCTCACGTTCCTTCTGTTCTCTTTGATTGCTCCAATCTTTTTTTTCTCTCCTTTTTGTTTAATTTTGTTGACTTTTCGAGTTGAGACTCCCAATTTTCTCTTTTGAATATTATTTTCCCCCCCTTCTATTTCCTCTGTTAAATACACTGCGAAAATCCTTACTTCTTTTCTTGAATTACTTTTCCGTCTGTTTTTCTTTTCTACTTTTTACTTTCTATTTTTCTTCTACCTCACACTCCAGTTGATAGTCTGCTTCATACCACCACCACCACCACCTCCATGGTGTTTGTAAAGGTTAAAGATGGAAAATGTACAGGGTGTAACAAAACTAATGTGCATGTTTCATTTTGGGAACATGAAAACTGAATCATATTTTTGATTCCAATTTAGTTCAAAATCGGTTGTACCTACCATATATTATGTTTAAAATTAGGCCAAGGGAAGAGTGTTGTATTTGATACAGTCTTTAGAGGTCTTTTTTTTCATACAATTTGTTAACTAATTTTAGGACAATTAACGAAAATAAGAATCAATATCTTAATTTTTAGTTTCCTCTTTAATATACCTATATTACGTAGTTTTGTTTAGACAATATTGTTAAAGACAAAATCTCAACGTGAGGTTTAATACCAATGTCTAAGAAGAAAGCACAGCTAGATAATGAAAATATAGACAGATATTTTTTCCCTTAATTTCTCACAAGTAATTGTTTTCAAAGAAAAGAAAAAGTGTTTTGTAAATACTTCAGTTGGTTTTTCAATCTAACCAGGTTATTGGAGATAAGATCTTTCCTAAATGTTGCTTTGGTATTAAATCTCAACATTTATTGGGTTTTGATCAATAAATAGAAATAAATATTCTAAGGACTGTACAGAGCAAATTAAAATTAATTAAGGTTAGTTTATAGAAAACAGTGAATTTGGAGAGAATTGGGAACAGTTTCAGGTTATGATAAAGAGTTAAATTGAAGAGAATATCGCAAAGCTCATCTTCTGCTGCCTTTTTATCTGAAAGCTGTAGTGGGTCTTTTGATTTCATTATATCAGCCTTGTAACTGTTCTCAGACATAAATGTAGGTTGTGTATGTTTCCAACAGTTCATCTACCAAATTAAATTCAACATCAACACGAATTTCACTCAGGATGTTTTTGCGTGATTTTTTTTTTCACACTGTGCCTTAATTCATTACAATCAATTATAATTGATACTTCCTTTCTATTCTCAACATCTATTTTCCAATATTTTCTGGGACTGTTCCTACTAAGTTTTTGAAGTATACCTAACGTACACAACATGTACAATAATAGTAAGAAGAAATATCTTGTCACACTACTCAATTCAATCATAATTGAGCATAGGATTGAACGAGCTAATATGAGTCAAATAACAAATGATATGATGATATCTAGTAGGTACATAAATACATATGTAGGTATATTGGAATTCCTTGGGTAACCCTATTTCAGGAAATAACAATGCGCTTCTTTGTACTTATCTGCAACTACCAATAGGCAAAGCCTTATATTTGAATTCGATTTCGAAAAGAAATGAACTCCATTTTCTAGCAAATTATTGAATGTTTTCAGGGACAAAAGAACTACCAACGTAATGGCAATACGATTGCAGCGAATAGAAATCTCTCAATTCTGTCCAAACACCAAACCTCTCCTCCTTCTTGTCTCCCTGATGGTTCTGGTGATGCTTCTTCCTCCTCCGCCATTCAGAATTACTCTACCTATCCAGATGAAAACGAAGTCTGTTATCAGCTACACAACTTCATCTTATGATTCTTATATCCCGTCATAAGTTGGTCTGAAAGTTAATTTTGGATCAGCTCTCACGTTCCTTCTGTTCTCTTTGATTGCTCCAATCTTTTTTTTCTCTCCTTTTTGTTTAATTTTGTTGACTTTTCGAGTTGAGACTCCCAATTTTCTCTTTTGAATATTATTTTCCCCCCCTTCTATTTCCTCTGTTAAATACACTGCGAAAATCCTTACTTCTTTTCTTGAATTACTTTTCCGTCTGTTTTTCTTTTCTACTTTTTACTTTCTATTTTTCTTCTACCTCACACTCCAGTTGATAGTCTGCTTCATACCACCACCACCACCACCTCCATGGTGTTTGTAAAGGTTAAAGATGGAAAATGTACAGGGTGTAACAAAACTAATGTGCATGTTTCATTTTGGGAACATGAAAACTGAATCATATTTTTGATTCCAATTTAGTTCAAAATCGGTTGTACCTACCATATATTATGTTTAAAATTAGGCCAAGGGAAGAGTGTTGTATTTGATACAGTCTTTAGAGGTCTTTTTTTTCATACAATTTGTTAACTAATTTTAGGACAATTAACGAAAATAAGAATCAATATCTTAATTTTTAGTTTCCTCTTTAATATACCTATATTACGTAGTTTTGTTTAGACAATATTGTTAAAGACAAAATCTCAACGTGAGGTTTAATACCAATGTCTAAGAAGAAAGCACAGCTAGATAATGAAAATATAGACAGATATTTTTTCCCTTAATTTCTCACAAGTAATTGTTTTCAAAGAAAAGAAAAAGTGTTTTGTAAATACTTCAGTTGGTTTTTCAATCTAACCAGGTTATTGGAGATAAGATCTTTCCTAAATGTTGCTTTGGTATTAAATCTCAACATTTATTGGGTTTTGATCAATAAATAGAAATAAATATTCTAAGGACTGTACAGAGCAAATTAAAATTAATTAAGGTTAGTTTATAGAAAACAGTGAATTTGGAGAGAATTGGGAACAGTTTCAGGTTATGATAAAGAGTTAAATTGAAGAGAATATCGCAAAGCTCATCTTCTGCTGCCTTTTTATCTGAAAGCTGTAGTGGGTCTTTTGATTTCATTATATCAGCCTTGTAACTGTTCTCAGACATAAATGTAGGTTGTGTAGTTCATAATATGCATTGTACATATTACTTACGATCCAAATTTGATAATAGTTTAACTGTTTTTGATATTAAAATTTAAAACAAACCGGAAAGTACACTATCTCGTATACAGAAAGTTTTATCTGTTAATATAGTTTATGTGCCTTAGTAAGTATAAAAATTCACCAAGAAAGTTATATTTGATTTATTTCCTTTGTCCTACAATATTGTACGTGCAGAGTTTATACGCTTTTAACCTACAATGGTTTCTGTATTTCATTGCCTCGCAAAGCCCCTAATGGAGGAAGTTAGTAGTCAGTAGATACTTTTTACTGTACTCCTTTGTTTGTACCGTACCTACTTTCATATCCTACCTCGAAAAATTAATCACTCTAGTTACTTCGTACATTTTTTCAACTAAAAACCTAACCTTACCATGATTTCTTTCTCTTTTTACTCAATAGTATCAGTTGGGTTGTGTAGGACGTTCATATTATGTTGTTTCTACTAATCTATTTCTATGCATCCCCCCAAACTGGTACAAAAGTCAAGTAAGCACTTTTGAATCTTAATCAGTTCGTACGTACATAGTAATCAAAAATAATTCCAATATAATACACATATAAGCAATAAGACATTTAAATAGAAATAGAACACATGGGGCCTAAATATAGACGTTAGGAAACTTGGATAATTTTCACTTGAAGACTTCTTTGAGGCAATACGAAAGTTAGAAAAAATAGAAAGTAATAAGACTTTTTTGTGATAGACACACAATGTTACACCAAAATTTAAGGTATTAAAGTTAAGTACATTAGGCTTAAGTTGTTATTGCATATTAAAATATGTACTGACTGTTGGTGGAATAGTTGTAACAAATGAAGGGGGGGGGAGGATTGTTGGGTGTCCAGAATATCAGTTAACAGATTCTGTAGTTTAGTAGTCTCAAAATTCGTATTCATCTGCACGAATGTTGCCCCCACATTGGTGTGAAAAAAAGCATTTTGTATTTCGCAATTGAAAGAGCTAAAGAACCTGAATGAAACGTAAAATCGATAATAGCTGCTGCATTATCCTAGTTTTAAAAAGAAAATAAATCTCGTAGGTATACCTGTAAAAATAAAAATTATAATATAAAATTATAACTTTTACAAAATATATTGGACAGGTAATTGTCCACAACAGACTCATTAATATCCAAGCCTTAGGTATTGTTGTAGTTTTACTTATAACATATAACCGTCCAATTTTAAAAGTACCTATTGTTGTAGAATTCGTAATTTTAAAGTGTTAAATTTCGAACTAAATACTGTAGGAACATTTCAACACCAAATGAGTAGAGAGCCTTTACTTGACTTATTGTCAAAAATAAAGATTATTTATTTATTTATTAGAGTAGGGCATTCTTTTGACTGAGTGATAATGAACATGCAGTAGTATTCACACTTTAATGTATTATTCTTACTTGAGCTCTTCGCAAGACATCAACAGTGATGACAAATTCCATCTCTTCTGAGCCATCAGCCACCAATACCAAAGCTGACTTGGACATTGTGTTTCCTGTAGAAAATTGAGCTTGTGATTTTAAATCTGAAATCAGAAAAAATATTATTTTGAGAAACATTTCACATGGTTGTTATCTAGAAATCTAGATAGATGAGCATGTTCCATTTCCCTACCATCCACTATTACCAGCATGAAAATTGCAAAAGGAAAATGTCTGCCTTGTTTCCAAATGGAGCGTAAAACCCCCAAAAACTTAGCAGTTTTACAGTGAACTTATTACTTAAACCTTTTAGTTAGAACTTCTTCAGTAATACTCTACTTTGTAGGGATCCTATGAATATACACTTGGGATATTTACACAGTAAATCCTGAAATTTCGATTCTTTCTTTAGCATTAAAAGATAATCGAATTGATCTCTTGATGTTGAAACATTCAAAATATACACAGTAAATCCTGAAATTTCGATTCTTTCTTTAGCATTAAAAGATAATCGAATTGATCTCTTGATGTTGAAACATTCAAAATAACTAGAATTATTACCAGAGATGTGCAAAATGCTTTTGAAAACCAATTTGAAATGCAAAATGTAAAATGCCTCTAGAAAACCAATTTGATAGGGATGGGTAAATATTCTCTGAGTCGATTCAAAGAGTCGAATATTTCAAAAGAATCGTGAATCGCGATTCTTAAATTCAAATGAATTATACAATGAAACTAAAATGGAATTATTGAAAAGTTTTAAATTTGATTTTGAACTTGAAATGGATTGGGATAGAACTTTGAATGTGCTCGTTGACTTTGAGATAACATATAAAGCTCGATTCACACGATACCCAAAAATAACATTCATTTTTTTCGATATTTTTCGAGGTAGGTA
>NW_007377712.1:146104-193577 GCF_000475195.1 Diaphorina citri
TTTTTTTTTTTTTTTTTTTTTGCTTGCTTGCTTCCTTTCTATTATTTACACTAGAACGTCTAAAACTCTCAAATGGATAGTCCAATATCAATTATACTGGGCAAAAATGGTCAACACATAAAACAGCTTGGTTTTTAGACATTTCTTCTGAGTGAGGTCTGCAGTATACTGATGCATTTACCAACGGATGTGTCACTATGACCACTTATTTGCTGAACATGTTTACTTTTTTTTTTTTCATCACAATCTGATAAGCTAGTTACCAACAATGCCATTGATGTTGATGTGGCCTTAGTGTCTACAGCTATTACATTAACATACACAGGAGAGCTTATGGGCTAGCTTGTATTTCAAAGAAATTTTACTCTAAATTATCTACTCACCTGAAACCACCACATTTTCGTCACTATAGGGGTAACCACCTGCTGACAGTTCTTCCTTGAATGCGGGATATGATGTCAATTTAGCCGCCTTGAACACTCCATGCTGCTTCAAAGCTGTGGGAGCTGGAATCCAATGTTATTTGTTTGAGGCAAGTTCAGTTATTATTGGGCACAGCTGCAATGCTTTCATTTCTATGTTTGTTTAGTTTCATTCATCTAAACCACTTTTTTTTTAGGTACCTATTCACCCAATTTGGATTTTCAGTTTGGATTTTCAATTCAAAAATCTACCTTTTAACCTTGTCATGAACTGTCAACATGATTCAATTCAGCATCTGAAAAGCTAGTTAAACTGCTTCTTACCTGCACAAATGGCTGCAACTTTTCTGCCTTCACTCTCATATTGTTGAAGTAGTTTGCCAACATTTTCATCCTAGAAGAAACAAGGGAAAAATTAATGTAAGAAAAGTTTGTGTTACATTTACTGTTTATCAATGTTTAATTAATTGATAAAGTTGTTTTATTGACATTTTTTAGCTATTTATTTCAAAGAAGGAGGAGCGTCAACGGCAAAATAGATCAGTGTCGATATCATATTTGGTCCGTTTTAGTTAGCCGAGTTGTTTCTTTATCTTTAGGACTCTATTGTGCATAGGTACCTATTTAATCTTTTTGTGTGTTTTTTTTTTTTCTATACTTCTTCCCATATCATTGTTTAATCAATTTATATTGCTCTTTGGTTGCATTTTCATATTATATCCCTAGATAACGTGGGTTGTCAATGATTTCTGCAAAATATTGTTTAAATTGTTGTCTTCGACACATCCTTCGAGTTGTTTTTTGTTCGCACTTTTGATCAGAAGCTGATACCTTTTATTTGTATCAAATGCCTAAATAGCTTAAATTTATCTAGGAACTTATCTACTTCGGTAGGTATTTTTTTTTTTTTACTATTATTTTGTTTCAGCAAAATGGGGAAAGTAACAACAAAATATGATAAGTCCAAGTCAGGAACGAAGAAAAAGGAGCTAAAGAGCTTTTTTTTTACAATAAATTTATCTTCTTCTTCTTCTTCTTCTTCTTCTTCTTCTTCTTCTTCTTCTTCTTCTCCTCTCATGTTCAGATGGGGTTAGGGTTTGTCTAATATTTGCAAATACCCACCTAAAAGGTCACCATTTGCACGAAAAGACCTTTTAGGTGATCATAAGTGAAGGGTGTCAACGAATCACACAGTGTCAACAATGGTGTCAACCACTCCTGCAAATGGTGTGTCGGCCACTGAAAAAATGGGTGTCGGCGACTTCAACATTTCTCTTTTCTGACTTTTTCCATAAAAGTATTTTTTTAATTTTTTTGGAGCAACATTTCAATAAAAAAATTATGTCTCTTACTAAAATACAATATGTTTTATTTATTTCCACAAAAAAATCTTCAGACTAGAGGTGGTATTAAGTTCATAATGCTGTTTTTATGGAAAAAGTTCCTTAAGGGTGTCGGCCATTGGGGGTTTTACTCTATCACACTTTTCTTTTTTTTCGACAATCGATAAACAACACAAAAATCAGCTGATAATATTGGATAATCAGCTGGAAGACAGGCGCGTTGTAGGAAGAGAGGATTCCAGGATTTTCAGGGTCGTTGGGATAGAGTTCAGACTTTCAGAGTGGGTAAGTAGCTATAGGTAAGTCCCTTATTTTAAATTCCCTGGCGTGCTTTTTAAAGTCTGAAAGGGAGAGGAGAAATCGAAGAGAGAAGAGAGAAAGTGGACAGAATAGAAGGAGGCCAGCCGTTCCGAATGAGTTCAGACTTTCAGAGTGGGTAAGTAGCTATAAGTCCCTTATTTTAAATTCCCTGTCGTGCTTTTTAAAGTCTGAAAGGAAGAGGAGAAATCGAAGAGAGAAGAGAGAAAGTGGACAGAATAGAAGGAGGCCAGCCGTTCCGAAAACAAACCTGTTCACCTTAAAGTTCGCCAATAGGTAGAAATCGAACCCGCTGCCTAGTGCTTACTTGGCAGACGCGCTACCAACCAAGCTAACTAGGCGGGCTGATGTCCATTTCAAACTTACAGCTGTGTGGGCGTCTGCCTTAACCCTTGTAAGCGCTAGGTCGTGGGTTTGATTCCCGCCCCGAGCGGAAAAAACTCACCTGTTCCAGAATTACATTCACTTGGTTCTGACAAAGTCACGACATGAATGACCAATAAAAATATTTTGCAACTTGTATTCATCCTTAATTATTACCTACGTTAATTTTAAACAAAAACCATTATTCCACCTTGGCCTTAGCTTCTTCTGCCATTTTGACTCTTTCCTTCACGGTGTTATACATTTCGTTTATTTTCATTTTTTCAAGCCCTGTTCTGATCACAAACCAAAGCGAGAAATAGTTCCATATGGTTTGGAAATCGAACATGTGAGATAATGGCACCATACTGAAGTGGTTATGAGAATGGGTGAACGGGTATTTGGACTAAGAAACGGGTACTTCCTCTTGTTAACGGACCAACTATTATACTAAAACCAAGGAATTTTTCTGTGTTGACCAATTTTTTCAATGGTACCTACATAAATTGTTTTCTTTTGACTGATAAAAAGCCTTATCAGAAAAATTGATCAGAAAGTTATTGCATACACTTATTGCACACAACTCTTTCCAAAATTCTTTTAGCTCACCTCGTAGTCGTAGGTAGGTACCTATTTTATTTTTGAACCATAAAACAACCATTTAGGTTGGTTTGCTTATTACATAGGTTCTAGGATTACTAGGTAGGTATTAGTTACCTGACACTTATAATACGAGTATACCATTTCCTATCCAGCACTTAGGTACTGAAGTTCTGAAGTACCTAGTTATGTATTGTAGATATCTACCTCCTTATCAAAGGGTTTCTTACATCATTATACTTGGTTATTATATCATCTACTTATTTGGTAGAATTTCCAAAATTACCAGGAACTAGGAATACCTACTAGTAACTAGTAACGATGATCAGACCATTTGAAGGCCTTCCCAGCGACAGTTAGGCTCTCGATAGTTTTTGGCATAGGTACACACTCTGATAAGTTAGGTTGGAAAAAGTTCTGCATGATTTTGTATCGATTGATAGTAAAAATCGGCACAATACACGTAGGTATTACCTATTGATTGATACACCAGGTGCACCCTATTGCTCTTCTCATTAAGTAGGTACCTACAAAAGACGGGGACGGGTGACCCATTCCTTATTATTAGGTAGGTACCTATTTTTGGCATAGGTACTACACACTCTGATAATAAAACTAAACAGAATTTAAATAATGCCTATTACGGTATAGCAATTATTTTAATCTCTTACATAAAATCATCCCATAGGTATAGGTACTTACATAAAATGTGTAAGCTGCCATGCTCATTAGTGTTGGTTTAGCATAGATAACATGTATTGTACGGCGGTTTGGAAATTCGCGAACAAATGGAGATAAAAAAACTGATTGTTCTGTAATACTTGTGTTTAGCAAGGTAGGATCACCAATCCGGCTTATCAACTTCACAACCAGTAGTTATTAGGTATTTCTGGGTAGCTCGTGGCTTAGGTGGGTACCCTACTTGAAAAATCCAAAGTAAACTCCAATTTAGGCAGTTTTCTTTAGAGAATATTTGATTTCCGAGGTAGAAATTTGTAACTTGACCGCGGTAATCTAGTAGTTGAAAAAGACCGATAAAAACAGAGCATGCCCTGCTTAGTAGTCTACCCCTGCTCTGTGTTTAAAACAAAACAATATTAAAATGTGTGTTTCCAACAGTTCATCTACCAAATTAAATTCAACATCAACACGAATTTCACTCAGGATGTTTTTGCGTGATTTTTTTTTCACACTGTGCCTTAATTCATTACAATCAATTATAATTGATACTTCCTTTCTATTCTCAACATCTATTTTCCAATATTTTCTGGGACTGTTCCTACCAAGTTTTTGAAGTATACCTAACGTACACAACATGTACAATAATAGTAAGAAGAAATATCTTGTCACACTACTCAATTCAATCATAATTGAGCATAGGATTGAACGAGCTAATATGAGTCAAATAACAAATGATATGATGATATCTAGTAGGTACATAAATACATATGTAGGTATATTGGAATTCCTTGGGTAACCCTATTTCAGGAAATAACACAATGCGCTTCTTTGTACTTATCTGCAACTACCAATAGGCAAAGCCTTATATTTGAATTCGATTTCGAAAAGAAATGAACTCCATTTAAAAAAAGTCCGTTATTCTTACCTGATGATTGTTGTTCAATTATTATCAAGAAATGGGGAAAATTTGATTTTATGAATGTTTTTTGACGATACACTCTTTAGGCGATTTCTGAAATTTCGCTCTACTTTTTCAACATTGCAACAGCTATGCGAACTCCATTTTCTAGCAAATTATTGAATGTTTTCAGGGACAAAAGAACTACCAACGTAATGGCAATACGATTGCAGCGAATAGAAATCTCTCAATTCTGTCCAAACACCAAACCTCTCCTCCTTCTTGTCTCCCTGATGGTTCTGGTGATGCTTCTTCCTCCTCCGCCATTCAGAATTACTCTACCTATCCAGATGAAAACGAAGTCTGTTATCAGCTACACAACTTCATCTTATGATTCTTATATCCCGTCATAAGTTGGTCTGAAAGTTAATTTTGGATCAGCTCTCACGTTCCTTCTGTTCTCTTTGATTGCTCCAATCTTTTTTTTCTCTCCTTTTCAGCTATGCGGCCTATTTCGCGTGAATATTGTGCTTGAACTCTTCAATTGTTAAGATCATTGTAACCTTTGGATTTGAGGAAACCTAACAGGGTAATCAACATTCGCCGCGAAATGGGCCGTATACCTGTTGCAATGTTGGAAAAGTAGAGCGAAATTTCAGAAATCGCCTAAAGAGTGTATCGTCAATAGCGGTCGTAATTTGAATGGTGTACTGTTCGAACCTTCATAAAATCAAATTTCCCACATTTCTTGATAATAATTGAACAACAATCATCAGGTACGAATAACAGCCTTTTTTTAATCTAAGTTTCAAAAAGTAAATAACCGCGCCGCACCCTGTAGTAGACCTTAGGTTCAGTATACTAGTTTTTGTTTAGTATTCAATCCCACAAACAGACGTATCATTTTGTTAAAAATTCAAATTATATTTAACAGTAGTAATTCATAATTAAAAGATAGTTTTAAATGAGAGAAAATCAGTTTTAAGGTAAAGTTAATGTATCAGAAATTTAATTTTCAAAATGTGTAAATAAATATATCCTCTTCTCCCTAGAAACTGTAAATTTCATAGACTGTGTTTTCTCTTGGTTTTTCAATTAGGTGTTTAGAAGAAATCTCGTAAGTGATATATATAGTCACCCTAGGTATAACTACCAAATACTTACGTGGTATATCCAAACATTACTTGATTGGCTATGACGTACCTTTTGATTTAGTATGTCGCGTCAGGTCATTCTTCACAACACCTGAAATTGTTCCTTGCTGCCGTTAGTTTTATTTGCTAAGAAAATGAAAACTGCAGTGTAACTTTTTTTTTCTTTCAAAACTTGATAGCACCACTCTATTTCTATGCAACAATATAACCTATGTGAATTTGAACCAGACTTCTTATGGTCATACTTAGAGACACGAAGTTTTCCCCATGGTAGCAATTAGATTCAAGAGAGTCGAATTAAAATTTTCAATATCATTTGCAAAAAAAGTACCTACCCTAGGAATGCTTATAGCAAAACCACTCTCACTTCAGTCTCACTGAATTAAATCATATAATTGTCTCTGATAAGCAACTTTTCCCTCTACTAGATCATTGCACTGTTGCGTGTGATCAGGAGAACGCTTCAGCCACTTTTGAAGGCAGCTTCAGCACACCAACACGACTCCACAATTTGCTCAGACTAAAATCAAACAGCTGTGCTTGGTCTTTGCTTGTAATCAAAATTTCCTGCATTATATCAGTAAACAGAGTGACGTTCCAAGTTTTTTTTTTTTTTTTTTTTTGCTTGCTGCTTGCTTCCTTTCTATTATTTACACTAGAACGTCTAAACTGCTCCAAATGGATAGTCCAATATCAATTCATACCTGGGCAAAAATGGTCACACATAAAACAGCTTGGTTTTTAGACATTTCTTCTGAGTGAGGTCTGCAGTATACTGATGCATTTACCAACAGATGTGTCCCTATGACCACTTTTTTTCTGAACATGTTTTCTTTTTTTTTTTTTTTTTTTTTTTTTTCATCACAATCTGATAAGCTAGTTACCAACAATGCCATTGATGTTGATGTGGCCTTAGTGTCTACAGCTATTACATTAACATACACAGGAGAGCTTATGGGCTAGCTTGTATTTCAAAGAAATTTTACTCTAAATTATCTACTCACCTGAAACCACCACATTTTTGTCACTATAGGGGTAACCACCTGCTGACAGTTCTTCCTTGAATGCGGGATATGATGTCAATTTAGCCGCCTTGAACACTCCATGCTGCTTCAAAGCTGTGGGAGCTGGAATCCAATGTTATTTGTTTGAGGCAAGTTCAGTTATTATTGGGCACAGCTGCAATGCTTTCATTTCTATGTTTGTTTAGTTTCATTCATCTAAACCACTTTTTTTTTAGGTACCTATTCACCCAATTTGGATTTTCAGTTTGGATTTTCAATTCAAAAATCTACCTTTTAACCTTGTGATGAACTGTCAACATGATTCAATTCAGCATCTGAAAAGCTAGTTAAACTGCTTCTTACCTGCACAAATGGCTGCAACTTTTCTGCCTTTGATTCAATTCAGCATCTGAAAAGCTAGTTAAACTGCTTCTTACCTGCACAAATGGCTGCAACTTTTCTGCCTTCACTCTCATATTGTTGAAGTAGTTTGCCAACATTTTCATCCTAGAAGAAACAAGGGAAAAATTAATGTAAGAAAAGTTTGTGTTACATTTACACATGACAATGTAGATAGATATGTAACTATTGCTTTTTTTTTTCTAAAAAATGGGTCGGAAGGAGTTTGAATTTCATAGAACTAAATTTTCTTATTGAGAAACCCTAGTTCTTTCCTATATTCCTACTTACCTTAGCAAAAGTTTCAGCTCCCTTCAATCCACCGGGCAGAACAAGAATATCATATGGTCCCTTCTTGAGTGCTTCCTCCAATGGTAGGTCAGGAAGGATCTTGATTCCCCTGCTACATTCTACATGGGGAAGTGCAGAGTTGACAGAAGCTGCTACCACATTGATCTGGTGGAGAAGAATAAAATTGTTAGTTTTCAATTCAGGTGAATAGCAGCTAACTATCAGTGAGGTATGTAACTTGTGTCTGGTCCAAAATTTCTGAAAAGTGCTGTAGATTGCAAGTTTTTTTTTTTTTTTTTTTTTTTTTTTTTTTCAAAAAAAAGTTTTACCTGAATTATACAATGAAACTAAAATGGAATTATTGAAAAGTTTTAAATTTGATTTTGAACTTGAAATGGATTGGGATAGAACTTTGAATGTGCTCGTTGACTTTGAGATAACATATAAAGCTCGATTCACACGATACCCAAAAATAACATTCATTTTTTTTTCGATATTTTTCGAGGTAGGTATAGGTACCTATATTCAGTGATGGAAATTTTAACTTTCTGCTTCTGTCTTTCGACTAATAATTGAGATAACATATAAAGCTCGATTCACACGATACCCAAAAATAACATTCATTTTTTTCGATATTTTTCGAGGTAGGTATAGGTACCTATATTCAGTGATGGAAATTTTAACTTTCTGCTTCTGTCTTTCGACTAATAAAGAAGTAATAATTAATAATTATAATAATTAGTTATACCTTTTATTTTATCACACTTTTCTTTTTTTTTCGACAATCGATAAACAACACAAAAATCAGCTGATAATATTGGATAATCAGCTGGAAGACAGGCGCGTTGTAGGAAGAGAGCTCCAAGTTTCGATAGGTTCGATTCCCATCCGGCATAGATTTTATCCTATCATTCTCCTATCTTTTCCTCCTTTCCCTCTCCAATTTCAGGGCAATGAGTTTTTTTTTTTCTCCAGGAATTCATTTTTTTTACGGAGCCACGTATGAGTAGGTACCTTTTTGATCGCTAGGTAGGTACCTATTTAAAAGTAGGTGGGTATACGAAGGAAAATAAGAACTTCAATCTAACTTTTTTGAAAGATATTTTTTCATCAGCAACATAAAACAATACGAATAAAAAAAATATAAATATATTTTAAAAATCATAAATAATTAAATAAACATTTGGTAGATAATTATACTTACTATCAAAAACGGGTAAATAAAAACTATGTATAGGTAGTATAGGTACTTTTAAATAGATAATACTAATATCGTACATTAGAAAATTCAACTTACAGAGGTACCCATGGACCTAACTATTTCCTACTTTTGTAGGTACCTACATAGGTGTAAAAACAAATGAAAATATTTGATCTCCTACCTACTATAATATTAGCTTAATCCCCCTTAGGGATGAGTTAAATTTTTATTATATTACTTTTTTTTTATTAAAATGATTAATCACACCTATAGTGCACGAGGAGATGTTTCTTTTTTACACTCCTTTTTTTCTAATTTTATTATCCTTTTAAATTCATTTATCATTGTAACTTATCAGGTTATTACTTATTACTCATTAAAGCATAACTTTACTAATCAATTGGATAATTATTTATCATAGCATTAAACCATACAACCTCCAACCTACACCTTGAAGTATGTAGGTACCATAAAGTACCTCCCTATGTATTAATATAAGTATTCGATTCGAAACATAAATAAAGAAGTATGTACACTATACCTACCTAGGTATGCTTCCGTTACCTCGGAAACATCCATTTTAGATCGGCAAAAGAAAAGTAAATTTTAATTTAACCCTTTCATCACTTTATAATATGTACCTACCTATATCAAACCTTATACCTAGAGCCGAGCATCCACGTTTTGCCTGCGCAGGTAAAAACGATATTTTCGTACTATTCCGGTCACCCAAGACATTTTATGAGGTGACACCGGAGACCATATTTTCTTCCACGAACGTGGATGATCGCCCTAGGATTTCAATTGGAAATTTAAAATAGATAATCTCGAAATAGCGAAATAAAAAACTCCTTCATGGTACAAGGGTTCTAGCCATTGTTTTCGAAATAAAAACCTCCTTTACGATACAAAGGTTCTAGCCATTGTTTTCGAAATAAAAACCTCCTTCACGATACAAAGGTTCTAGCCATTGTTTTCGAAATAAAAAACCCCCTTCACGGTACAAAGTTTCCATTGTTTTCGAAATAAAAAAACCTCCTTCACTGTACAAAGTTTCCATTGTCTCCTTCACTGAACAAAGTTTCCATTGTTTTCTAAATAAAAAAACCTCCTTCACGGTACAAAGGTTCTATCCATTGTTTTTCTCCCGTTAAGGAGAGTGATGTTTATTCTGTTTTCTCAGACACTGCTGGTGTGGGCTGTGCCGTCACTTCTTGTCCAGCCAGGGAGTTAGGATGGGGCCTTGGTTTTGTGCTCATGTAGGGGACTGCTATGAACATGATGCCGCCCAGAATAGCAGTGGTTACGTAGAGGAAGGTGGGGCCGCGGGGGACTTTGTAGAAAACTAAAGTGTTCATCACGAGGCAGACTTGAGCCACAATGGTGAGAATGATGCTATATACAAACAAGGTGAAGATGAGCTCGTGAGCCTGAAATCAAGAAATGTCGAAGATATTAATGAGCAATTGAGTATCAAGTATCAAGTATCAAGCGTGCTGGGAAGCGCGCGAGCCGCGCCGCCGAGCCGTCCGGCCTATGGGTCTACACTCTACACCTATATGCATAACGGGAAATAGAGTTTTGAGGGTTTTCAGCATAAACTCAAAAGAAAAGAGATCTTTGATACCTAGGAATTCAATATAAGAATACACGGTAGGTACGATAGAACTTTATTAGCTCTCACTCCACCAATAGATATCTATCTCTTTTCCCCTTTGACATCTATGCCTATCTGAAGGTCGAAAAAACAGATAAGTACCCAAGTCGGTTTCGGATCGAAGTTCCTAGGAATACCTACTCCATTATGATATATGAACTTACCACTAAAAGAGATCTAGAGATGGAATCAGATAGGGCAGTCCTGGAATTTTCAAGCCAAACCTTGAAGTCATAAGATCCTCTTTTCAAACGCTCTGTATAGTAGCGCGGTCAAACTTTCTTGACTTGGCGGGGCGGAGCTCTACCGCGCTCCTTGAAATTAAACACCAACGTGGCAGTAAAAAAGACTATATCTCAATGCAATATCATGTAGGTATCGATATTATCAGTTATCATTATCACCCAAGTACCTACTCGTATAGTAGGTAGATATTCACCTAGCACCTACTAATCAATATTTTTTTCAGCGCCACTTGCGATAACCTCCTTCACGGTACAAAGGTTCTAGCCATTGTTTTCGAAATAAAAAACCTCCTTCACGGTACAAAGTTTCCATTGTTTTCGAAATAAAAAAAAACCTCCTTCACTGTTCACTGTAGGTACAAAGTTTCCATTGTTTTCGAAATAAAAAAACCTCCTTCACTGTACAAAGTTTCCATTGTTTTCGAAATAAAAAAACCTCCTTCACGGTACAAAGGTTCTATCCATTGTTTTTCTCCCGTTAAGGAGAGTGATGTTTATTCTGTTTTCTCAGACCTCCTTCACTGTACAAAGTTTCCATTGTCTCCTTCACTGAACAAAGTTTCCATTGTTTTCTAAATAAAAAAACCTCCTTCACGGTACAAAGGTTCTATCCATTGTTTTTCTCCCGTTAAGGAGAGTGATGTTTATTCTGTTTTCTCAGACACTGCTGGTGTGGGCTGTGCCGTCACTTCTTGTCCAGCCAGGGAGTTAGGATGGGGCCTTGGTTTTGTGCTCGTGAAGGGGACTGCTATGAACATGATGCCGCCCAGAATAGCAGTGGTTACGTAGAGGAAGGTGGGGCCGCGGGGGACTTTGTAGAAAACTAAAGTGTTCATCACGAGGCAGACTTGAGCCACAATGGTGAGAATGATGCTATATACAAACAAGGTGAAGATGAGCTCGTGAGCCTGAAATCAAGAAATGTCGAAGATATTAATGAGCAATTGAGTATCAAGTATCAAGTATCAAGCGTGCTGGGAAGCGCGCGAGCCGCGCCGCCGAGCCGTCCGGCCTATGGGTCTACACTCTACACCTATATGCATAACGGGAAATAGAGTTTTGAGGGTTTTCAGCATAAACTCAAAAGAAAAGAGATCTTTGATACCTAGGAATTCAATATAAGAATACACGGTAGGTACGATAGAACTTTATTAGCTCTCACTCCACCAATAGATATCTATCTCTTTTCCCCTTTGACATCTATGCCTATCTGAAGGTCGAAAAAACAGATAAGTACCCAAGTCGGTTTCGGATCAAAGTTCCTAGGAATACCTACTCCATTAAGATATATGAACTTACCACTAAAAGAGATCTAGAGATGGAATCAGATAGGGCAGTCCTGGAATTTTCAAGCCAAACCTTGAAGTCATAAGAAGTTCCTAGGAATACCTACTCCATTATGATATATGAACTTACCACTAAAAGAGATCTAGAGATGGAATCAGATAGGGCAGTCCTGGAATTTTCAAGCCAAACCTTGAAGTCATAAGATCCTCTTGTGCATAGATAGGACGGAAATTGACGCAACCTTTCTAGAGATGGAGATCGGAGGAGACCACAGGCTAATTTGGAATGCATACTTTTACCTGGAAAAGCCCAAAAACATTCCATTAAAACTAGGTATTAAACGTCAAAGTGTTGTGGGTTAAGAACTTACCTATGTATCTACTTATCTACAATTCTACATTCTACGTTCAGGATTCTTTGCTTTTCAACCTACTCAAACTTCTTCGGAGCGAACAACCTATATTGTCACTGTCTGTCGCGCTTTGACCTTAAGGGCAAAATTACTAACTTCTTTGGAATAGCTCATTTAAAAATTCAGACAGGCTACCTAGTTCGTCAAAACAATGGGAAAAAGACCTACCTCTCGAGAACCTACATGATAGGCATACGTGCCGAACTACCTAGTAAAAGAAAGTTCGAGGAAATTTCGTGTTTGATTTCTGCAACTCAGGTTAATATTAAACCTTACCTTTTCGATGAATTGACTTCTATAGATGACGAACGTGTTGGGTAGTTCAAAAACACCGACTGGAACGGTGTTTCACAACGTTTCCTCTGGTTGATTCCTTCTCAAGTCAGAGGTGAGATTCACATGAGCTTTAGAAAGTAAAAATGAATATAAAAGGTAATATAAAAGAAAAAGGTAACGTTCTTCAGTACACTTGAAAATTTAAGAAAAACTTGAAAATCAGCACATAAAAAATTCAAACTTTAAATTTAATATTCAGATGATCAGGAGGACCTCAGTTGCACATTGTTCAATTCAATGTAAACTAAAAATGTTTCAAGCCCAGCTAGTGGCAATGGTTCGTTATCTAGCAGATTAGACGTTAGTTATTCAATGTTAGG
This sequence comes from Diaphorina citri, assembly GCF_000475195.1. NCBI lineage: Eukaryota > Metazoa > Arthropoda > Insecta > Hemiptera > Psyllidae > Diaphorina > Diaphorina citri. Next base: position 159,036 of record NW_007377712.1, read on the forward strand.
TACTCGGCTAGATAATTATAATATAAACAAAACACAGACTCGAACAATTATATTATAATAAACAAAATACAAACTTTCAGGAACCCAAATTAGGTAGGAAGAACACGGATGTTTAGTCTTATCACAATAACACTGATTTGCCCTTTAAAACTTAGGTTTAAAGGTGTAATCATAACAAAATACCCAGTTATAAGAGCTGTACCTCTAACTGAACGCATGAATTGAGCGAATGTCTGAAGAACCAAGTGGCGTAGGTACTGATAAAGAAGTAAGAACGAGGGAGGAAAACAGACAAGACATCAGTGAGAATAGTGGGAGAGAAACAAGTAGATAAAATAAAGCGGAGGGAGAGGATGACAAGTGGCGTGGGTACTGATAAAGAGGTAAGAACGAGGGAGGAAAACAGACAAGACATCAGTGAGAATAGTGTGAGAGAAACAAGTAGATAAAATAAAGCGGAGGGAGAGGATGGAACACGAAGAATAGAGAGGAATGAAATCTAGTTTTCTGTTAGCTGGGTATTAGTGCTAGGTCATACTTGAAAAAAATTGATAAGACACGACGTATGACGTCTCTAATTACGAGTACAGGAGAGGATGGAACACGAAGAATAGAGAGGAATGAAATCAAGTTTTCTGTTCATACGCTTATACCTGGCTCATCAAACGAAACATCAATGATCAATATGACATAATAGTGTTTCATCATTGTAAATCTCAGTACGTAGTACCTGGCTCATCAAACGAAACATCAATATGACATAATAGTGTTTCATCATTGTAAATCTCAGTACGTAGGGTAGGGAATAGGGATTACCTTCCGTTATGTTAGTGAAACAGAAGATTATACCTAGGAAAATATGAGGAAATTTCGGAGAATCCTATCTTTTTCTTATTTAATACCTAATATTATTTGCCTTAGTGCAACTCAAAGAAGATCTGGTGGGACTGGGATCGATCGGTAGATCAAGATTCCCTTATTCCAAGGCCAAGGGCATTGATAGTAAGACAAACAAAACCAAATCGTAAACATCTGGGTGTTTGTTGTCAAAGACAGGACGTTATAGTGATGTAGGTTCAGTTGATGACAGAAAGTAGCATGTATTGTACTTCTATTGTAATCACTCACACGGGGTTTGTTATTATGTAGGTATAAATACACAGACAGTAGGTACTGTTATTACTTATTACATCTTCTATTGTAATCACTCACACGGGGTTTGTTATTATGTAGGTATAAATACACAGACAATAGGTACTGTTTTTGCTTATTGATTCTATTCTGTAAACACTCTAACTGCTTATGTGTGGTTTACCATAGGTCACAGGTGCCTAAATTGATGGTCATTACTGTAAATGGTACCTGTGTCTACCTAAAACTTCTGTTGGTGTAATAAGCTACTAGGTATCGATACCTACCTAGGTATTAATGTTCAATTATTCATCATTTATGTAAATGGCACCTCGGTATCTACCTACAGAACAGCTAGGTATGTTACCTATACCTTCCGTAAGATAAAGCACTAACCCAAATTTCAGCTTCTCATCTTCAGCCATTCATTCAAAAAATATTCAGGGGTTCCAAGACTTTTCAAACGCTCTGTATAGTAGCGCGGTCAAACTAACAAACTTTCTTGACTTGGCGGGGCGGAGCTCTACCGCGCTCGTTGAAATTAAACACCAACGTGGCAGTAAAAAAGACTATATCTCAATGAAATACCATATACATAGACACATAGGTATCAATATTATCACCCAAGTACCTACTCGTATAGTAGGTAGATATTCACCTAGCACCTACTAATCAATATTTTTTTCAGCGCCACTTGCGATAATTTCTCTCGCTCGGGTGGGGTTTATCTCAAGCCTAACTATTATTAGTTATGCATAAACGAGTGCTAAAAAATAAAATGCATGAAAATACATAATGAACCTATAATCTCATGACGTCTTGTCGCGACATTGAAAATCAAGAGCACGGGCAGTTCACAGTGATAACGTGCTTGTCATGCTAAGGATCCCATGTTCGGTTCCCAGAGCCGACAATAATTCTCGGAGGCAGGTAATTTGATCAAAAATGTCTTAGCTTCTAAATACCGCATATGTACCTACTAGGTAGGTTTATGTATGTAAGTGCCGGATGAAATCCTTGCATCGTGGGGTCGAGTGGATTGGAACACATCACACTCTATTTGTCGCATTCAGGCAAACTCTATTTGTCAAGGGTTTAGGCATTGCCTTGCCCTTGGGATCAATTTAATTTGAAGAAACCATTTGCAGAGCTCTAAGTATAATGTGTTCTGTTCGAAAGCTTGGAATATTTTGTGCAAAATATCTAAAGCTTGGGTCCCCCAAAAGCGCGTGGTCCTTGGGATCTGCTTGCTTTGCCATATTATAGTTAATTCGGTACCGACCTACCTCTCGAGAACCTACATGATAGGCATACGTGCCGAACTAATAAAAGAAAGTTCGAGGAAATTTCGTGTTTCACTTCTGCAACTCAGGTTAATATTAAATAACCTTACCTTTTCGAAAAATTGACTTCTATAGGAGATGACGAACGTGTTGGGTAGTTCAAAAACACCGACTGGAACGGTGTTTCGCAACGTTTCCTCTGATTGATTCCTTCTCAAGTCAGAGGTGAGATTCACATGAGCTTTAGAAAAGGTAAAATAAATATAAAAGTTTATAAAAGAAAAAGCTAACGTTCTTCAGTACACTTGAAAATTTAAGAAAAACTTGAAAATCAGCACATAAAAAATTCAAACTTTAAATTTAATATTCAGATGAAATTGTTTTGCCATATTATAGTATTAATCCGGTACCGACCTACCTCTCGAGAACCTACATGATAGGCATACGTGCCGAACTACCTAGTAAAAGAAAGTTCGAGGAAATTTCGTGTTTGATTTCTGCAACTCAGGTTAATATTAAACCTTACCTTTTCGATGAATTGACTTCTATAGATGACGAACGTGTTGATGGGTACCTAGTTCAAAAACACCGACTGGAACGGTGTTTCACAACGTTTCCTCTGGTTGATTCCTTCTCAAGTCAGAGGTGAGATTCACATGAGCTTTAGAAAGTAAAAATGAATATAAAAGGTAATATAAAAGAAAAAGGTAACGTTCTTCAGTACACTTGAAAATTTAAGAAAAACTTGAAAATCAGCACATAAAAAATTCAAACTTTAAATTTAATATTCAGATGATCAGGAGGACCTCAGTTGCACATTGTTCAATTCAATGTAAACTAAAAATGTTTCAAGCCCAGCTAGTGGCAATGGTTCGTTATCTAGCAGATTAGAAGTTAGTTATTCGATGTTAGGTACTCGGCTAGATATAATATAAACAAAACACAGACTCGAACAATTATTATAATAAACAAAATACAAACTTTCAGGAACCCAAATTAGGTAGGAAGAACACGGATGTTTAGTCTTATCACAATAACACTGATTTGCCCTTTAAAACTTTTGTTGACCGCATTGGTGCATGGATTGTGGTGAGTGGGTTTCACCGACATCAGGCTTAAGTCTCTCTTCGAGTCCAACTTCCTGGGTAACTGTACGAATCATCTGTTAACATAAGAACCAAACGTCACAAGCTATTAACCATTCACATTACGGGGCCATGCTGCCTTGTGTGAAGAGGAATTTGAAAATTGTGTGGAATTAAGCTGAAGAAACCTTCAACTGCACGTTCTGCAGAAAATTATAAGGAGATGGCTAATTTCCCTCGTCTACCTATTGTACTAAACACACGTATTCTATTCTGTAAACACTCTAACTGCTTAGGTATGTGTGGTTTACCATAGGTCACAGGTGCCTAAATTGATGGTCATTACTGTAAATGGTACCTGTGTCTACCTAAAACTTCTGTTGGTGTAATAAGCTACTAGGTACCGATACCTACCTATAAATGTTCAATTATTCATCATTTATGTAAATGGCACCTCGGTATCTACCTACAGAACAGCTAGGTATGTTACCTATACCTTCCGTCCGTTGGTATCTTCCTCCTAGAGCTCCTTCTAACACTACTTGCGATTAAGATCAAATGATTCTCTACCTACTATGTACATGTACATTTGTACATATTAGGATTAGGAGGTTGGAGGGTACTATAGTATGTAGGTGTCTAATGCCTGCCACTGCCTCTAATAAAGTACGTAAGGTCCTCGCAAATGTTAATATCTCTACAGAGCGTTCGAAAAGTCTTGGAACCCCTGAATATTTTTTGAATGGCTAAAAATGAGAAGCTGCAAGTGTATAGTAGCGCGGTCAAACTTTCTTGACTTGGCGGGGCGGAGCTCTACCGCGCTCCTTGAAATTAAACACCAACGTGGCAGTAAAAAAGACTATATCTCAATGAAATATCATATAGGTATCGATATTATCAGTTATCATTATGACCCAAGTACCTACTCGTATACTCGTATAGTAGGTAGATATTCACCACCTTCTAATCAATGTTTTTTCAGCGCCACTTGCGATAATTTATCTCGCTCGGGTGGAGTTTATCTCAAGCCTAACTATTATTAGTTATGCATAAACGAGTGCTAAAAAATAAATGCATGAAAATACATAATGAACCTATAATGTCCGAAATGGGGAGGGGTGTCAACGACCTCCTCAAAAATTACTCATGAAAGTAATCTCCGACACGGGGTGTCAGGTAACAAAAAACAACCATTTAGGTTGGAAAAAGTTCTGCATGATTTTGTATCGATTGATAGTAAAAATCGGCACAATACGAGTAGGTATTACCTATTGATTGATACACCATCAGGTGCACCCTATTGCTCTTCTCATTAAGTAGGTAGGTACCTACAAAAGACGGGGATGGGTGACCCATTCCTTATTATTAGGTAGGTACCTATTACGTAAAGGTACCTAACTATTACCCATTAATGATGACTTGATGGACATAAAAAGAAGGTTGAAGAAATATGTACCGACCTAAAGCCATGCAGCTTCGTTATAACTATTACCCATTAATGATGACTTGATGGACATAAAAAGTGCTTTTCATTTATGAGAAGGTTGAAGAAATATGTACCGACCTAAAGCCATCAGAGATGTGCAAAATGCTTTTGAAAACCAATTTGAAATGCAAAATGTAAAATGCCTCTAGAAAACCAATTTGAAATGCAAAATCGGGTGACCCATTCCTTATTATTAGGTAGGTACCTATTACGTAAAGGTACCTAACTACCTATTACCCATTAATGATGACTTGATGGACATAAAAAGTGCTTTTCATTTATGAGAAGGTTGAAGAAATATGTACCGACCTAAAGCCATGCAGCTTCGTTAGCTTAAAGAGTAGCACTTGTAGGCGCTACCCTCCAAGTTTGAAAATAATATCACGGACTTTTTTTAAAAAACAGCGGTGAAATACTCATCTTTTTTTTAATCTCGTCACATGAAAACACTCGCATATGCTGCACTGGTCTTCCTCTGCTGTACTATTATGTTCATAGAAAGGGGAAGAAGTTTCTAGAATATTTCTAACCTGCCGTACTATTTGTCCTCCTTTCCCTCTCCAATTTCAGGACAATGAGTTTTTTTTTCTCCAGGAATTCATTTTTTACGGGTACCTACCTTTTTACCTTTTTGATCGCTAGGCTAGGTAGGTACCTATTTAAAAGTAGGTGGGTATACGTACGAAGGAAAATAAGAACTTCAATGTAACTTTTTTGAACTATTTCCTTTATAACATTCCACAGGAGGTTCCTATAATCATCTCTATCAGCCACCCTATACCTACTTATAATAAAATAAAAGTTTTTTTCCGCGGGTTCGATTCTCGCTCGGGGCGGATTTTATCCTGATGGGATAATGGTTCTCATAATGGCTGGCTTTCTCCTATCCTGTCTTCCTTCTCTATTCGATTTCGGGACGATAAGACGGTCTTTATAAGACCTTAGCAGTTACAGTTCCCTCTGTCAAAACTCTTCAAAAAAAAAAAGTTTTTTTTCTGCAATAGTAAGTTATGGATGTAATTTCTGATCACCTCATCTGCATAGGTATAACTCGATGAGATGGTGCCAATCATGGTCCCATTTTCTTGGCAGGAATGGTGTCAGTAGTGATCCCATTGACATTTTTCTCATATAGGTATTACACACCTATAGGTACATAATTATGTATATGATCACTACTACTGGGTTTTTCCTAGGTATAAATAAATTTAATTACCTATACCTCGGTAGGTACCCAGCTTTTCAAATTATTGAAGATTAAAATAGACGGAACTATAGGGAAATACACTCAGATGGTGCCAAACTGATGTTCCAATCACTGGCACCATTCCTGGAGTTGATGACTAATTATGATAGTATCAAAATTAAAAATTTAATAGGCCATAACTCCGGCCCTGGTGGTTGGATCGAGCTCAAACTTATATCGAAGTACTACGTTTTAAGGCTTATAATTTGATGTATCACACTCAGAGGGTTCCCATTTAAGATTTTGAAGTTGACCCCCCTGGGACCGACCCTGACACCGGCCAAAATTTGGCGACTACTTCAAAAAGTTTCATTTCAAAAGATAAAGCACTAACCCAAATTTCAGCTTCTCATCTTCAGCCATTCAAAAAATATTCAGGGGTTCCAAGACTTTTCGAACTTTATATCGAAGTACTACGTTTTTTAAGGCTTATAATTTGATGTATCACACTCAGAGGGTTCCCATTTAAGATTTTGAAGTTGGCCCCCCTGGCGCCGACCCTGACACCGGCCAAAATTTGGCGACTACTTCTAAAAGTTTAATTTCAAAAGATAAAGCACTAACCCAAATTTCAGCTTCTCATCTTCAGCCATTCAAAAAATATTCAGGGGTTCCAAGACTTTTCGAACCCGATAAAAAAAAAACAACGAAACTTTTTTTTCTCACTCACGTACGTATTACATCCACTTGGACGAGCGACGTATAGACTGTAGAGTGAGACTGATGAATCCTTAGATATCCTTAATTCCTTCTATAGAGAGTAGGAAGGGCTTGTACATGGGTAATCAGAATCAGTGGCGTACGGTTTAAGCCTATGTATCCGCTGCGGATACTTCCATGTATCCTCAGATCCCTACTTGAAAAATCCAAAGTAAACTCCAATTTAGGCAGTTTTCTTTATAGAATATTTGATTTCCGAGGTAGAAATTTGTAACTTGACCGCGGTAATCTAGTAGTTGAAAAAGAGCGATAAAAAAACAACGAACTTTTTTTTCTCACTCACGTACGTATTACATTCACTTTGACGAGCGACGTATAGGCTGTAGAGTGAGACTGATGAATCCTTAGATATCCTTAATTCCTTCTATAGAGAGTAGAAAGGGCTTGTACATGGGTAATCAGAATCAGTGGCGTACGGTTTAAGCCTATGTATCCGCTGCGGATACTTCCATGTATCCTCAGATCCGCATACAAGTAATATTTCACATTACATGCACGCATGGAAACGTCCGTAATTTTATTTTACTCAAGTGTGTATTGATCGTTAGGGCCTTCTTCATTTGTTAGGTACCTACCTACCTACCTACCACGTAAAGGTAAGGTAACGAACTTTTTTTTCTCACTCACGTACGTATTACATTCACTTTGACGAGCGACGTATAGGCTGTAGAGTGAGACTGATGAATCCTTAGATATCCTTAATTCCTTCTATAGAGAGTAGAAAGGGCTTGTACATGGGTAATCAGAATCAGTGGCGTACGGTTTAAGCCTATGTATCCGCTGCGGATACTTCCATGTATCCTCAGATCCGCATACAAGTAATATTTCACATTACATGCACGCATGGAAACGTCCGTAATTTTATTTTACTCAAGTGTGTATTGATCGTTAGGGCCTTCTTCATTTGTTAGGTACCTACCTACCTACCTACCACGTAAAGGTAAGGTGAGTATGTATTGATCGATAGGGCCTTCTTCATTTGTTAGGTACCTACCTACCTTCCTACCTACCACGTAAAGGTAAGGTAGGTATTAGACATAGGCACGTTAAAATAATATCACGGACTTTTTTTTAAAAACAACAGCGGTGAAATACTCATCTTTTTTTTAATCTCGTCAAATGAGAACACTCGCAGATGCTGCACTGGTCTTCCTCTGCTGTACTATTATGTTCATAGAAAGGGGAAGAAGTTTCTAGAATATTTCTAACCTGCCGTAGGTACCATTTCCTTTATAACATTCCACAGGAGGTTCCTATAATCATCTATATCAGCCACCCTATAACTATAATAAAATAAAAGTTTTTTTCCGCGGGTTCAATTCCCGCTCGGGGTGGATTTTATCCTGATGGGATAATGGTTCTCGAAACGGCTGGCTTTCTCCTATCCTGTCTTCCTCCTCTATTCGATTTCGGGACGATAAGACGGTCTTACCTTAGCAGTTACAGTTCCCTCTGTCAAAACTCTTCAAAAAAGTTTTTTTTTTTTTCTGCAATAAAATATAAAAGGTAGGTAATATAAAAGAAAAAGGTAACGTTCTTCAGTACACTTGAAAATTTAAGAAAAACTTGAAAATCAGCACATAAAAAATTCAAACTTTAAATTTAATATTCAGATGATCAGGAGGACCTCAGTTGCACATTGTTCAATGTAAACTAAAAATGTTTCAAGCCCGGCTAGTGGCAATGGTTCGTTATCTAGCAGATTAGAAGTTAGTTATTCGATGTTAGGTACTCGGCTAGATATACTCGTAATATAAACAAAACACAGACTCGAACAATTATTATAATAAACAAAATACAAACTTTCAGGAACCCAAATTAGGTAGGAAGAACACGGATATAAACAAAACACAGACTCGAACAATTATTATAATAAACAAAATACAAACTTTCAGGAACCCAAATTAGGTAGGAAGAACACGGCTAAGCTCTGAGGTCGTTCCCCCTTTCTTAGAGTTATTAGTTTTTAATTGGAGTTTTTTGAACCTTATTGACTTTAACGAGGTATTTATTTATCTAGATTATTGGACTTTGTTAATTTGCTTTTTTTGGACAAAGTCGAAATTCCAACATTGTGAGTAGGTATAGCTACATACTTATGATAAATAATTATGACTCCGGATGTAAATCATATAGGATTCCTAGGATTTAGGTAAACTATGTACCTACTTTTTAACCTCATCTCTCACGTTGTTAGACTCATAAAAAGTTCAAAGATTGAATGTTAGAGTGACCAATATTTAAATAATAATTGATCGAAAGTGATATATTAGTTAAGGGCGATACTCATTATATTATGTAGTTTAGTCCGGTGAACTCTCTCATATCTAGGTAGTTTATTCGAGGAAAAAAAATTCATTTCCTATAACAAAAAGATTGAGACCCTTGTACGAACTAACTTATGAGTCTCATGATGATGACGCAGAAGACAGTAAGAGAATACAAACATGTACCTACGTCATTATTAGCACAAAGTCAGAAAAAAAAAAAAATGGACGCGCACTCCTTTTAGCATTTTCAGACGTACCTAATAGCTACCGATTAAAATGAATTGACTAATTACAATTAACTACGTAGGTATAAATATCAAACACCTTCATAAGACCCCTTAGAGAAAGGAGATTGTCTAATCAGCTTACCTAATTATAAAACGGCTACATATTATTGTAACTTATAGTATTTCCTTGCTAATAAGTTAGGTACCTACATAATGAGCCCTAATCAGTAATCACCTGACAGAAACGTGGCAAATATTAATGATATTTATAAAAAAAAATACAGGGAGGAAAACTACGTAGGTATAAATATCAAACACCCTCATAAGACCCCCTTAGAGAAAGGAGATTGTCTAATCAGCTTACCTAATTATAAAACGGCTACATATTATTGTAACTTATAGTAATTCCTTGCTAATAAGTTAGGTACCTACACTTATTGCAATCATGTAATAGTCAGGCACCTACATAATGAGCCCTAATCAGTAATCACCTGACAGAAACGTGGCAAATATTAATGATATTTATAAAAAAAAATACACGGAGGAAAAATAAAGGAAAGATCCTTGTTTCATTTTACATACAATAGGGTAGAATGAAAATAACGTGCAGGGCATGTGGCCGTATGAGATTTCGAGACAAAGTAGAACATGAAACTCAAATCGTATTTTAAATCCTTTTAGGTACCGATCGATGCATGTCTGCAATTGTGCGGTTTCAACCTGCATCTATATAGACTCTAGAAGTCTAGCCGAGTAGGCGCATACCAAACAAGGAAATCATTCTTTCAGGATCCATACAATCGAGAACAATCCTTGTTTATTATCCATAAAAATTTCCATTGAGCTTTTTAATTTTAATTCATGAAGGACTTTGGACTGACACTGTATTACCTATCAACTGAGTAAGATTAGGCCGGGGCTCATACATATTTTCATTTTTATCATCGTATGTTTATTTTTGCCTTGGAATCAACTGAGTAAGATTAGGCCGGGGCTCATACATATTTTCATTTTTATCATCGTATGTTTATTTAAATTATTTTTGCCTTGGCAACTTTTGCATGGATCATCCCAGACATTATTTTTTTTCTTCAACATCAGACCATCATTTTTTCCTGTTAATCTTTTTCGTTCGTTAATCTTTTTTAGCATTCAGCTTCTCTATAGAAGGGAGGAAAAATGTAGGAAAGATCCTTGTTTCATTTTACATATAAAACAAGGAAAATCATTCTTTCAGGATCCATACAATCGAGAACAATCCCTGTTTATTATCCATAAAAATTTCCATTGAGCTTTTTAATTTTAATTCATGAAGGACTTTGGACTAACACTGTATTACCTATCAACTGAGTAAGATTAGGCCGGGGCTCATACATATTTTCATTTTTATCATCGTATGTTTATTTTTGCCTTGGCAACTTTTGCATGGATCATCCCAGACATTATTTTTTTTTCTTCAACATCAGACCATCATTTTTTCCTGTTAATCTTTTTCGTTCGTTAATCTTTTTTAGCATTCAGCTTCTCTATAGAATTTATTTTTTCTAGAATGAAGAATTTCGCACACTTTCACTCCAAACTCTGACCCAAAATGACCGCTGTCATGTGCCATCTTCAGATCTTCTATCTATCAGTACCTACAAACTATGTTACGAACCTACTATTGCAATTTGAAATAAAAGTTCTTTGAGGAGTTCGCTGTCTATTTCTTCTACATCTATTGAAATTTGGAAAACTGAACAAAAAATTAGCTTTCATTACTAAATATTGACCCAAAATGTCCGCTGTCATGTGCCATCTTTAGATCTTCTATCTATCAGTACCTACAAACTATGTTAAGTTCTTTGAGGAGTTCGCTGTCTATTTCTTCTACATCTATTGAAATTTGGAAAACTGAACAAAAAATTAGCTTTCATTACTAAATACAATGAGGCGTTTTATTTAATAAAAATCTTGAAAGACAAAATATCGTAAAAAATAACAAAAAAATAAATTAAATTACGGAGCAGTTTGGTGGTTGTGTGGAAAAGTAGAAGGTATAAAAAAAGAGCTATTTGGCTCTGGTTCCAAATACAGTATTTTTACATTTTTTTATTATGTCATCTGGAATATCCTCTTCCCATTACGAAAACTTGATAAAAAGACACTCACACAAGTCACAAAACATGTTTGCAAACCCTAACATTCAGAAAACAAGGAACCAGAAAGCCTGTAAAATAAAAATCCACGTTTTCGCTATTGTTTTTTTTATTATGTCATCTGGAATTAAATCCTCTTCCCATTACGAAAACTTGATAAAAAGACACTCACATAAGTCACAAAACATGTTTGCAAACCCTAACATTCAGAAAACAAGGAACCAGAAAGCCTGTAAAATAAAAATCCACGTTTTCGCTATTGCAGATTGGGGACTAAAAACAAGATACAATTGCTTTTCCTTGCACGCTTTAGCGTGATTTCTATGTACCTATTCAAACGACACATTGAAATCGGAATATTGTATTCAAACAGAAGAATTTGGTAGAAACAATAATAAAAAAGCGTTTATCTAAGTAGGTACATAATTTTGGCGGAGCTAACTCAACTATTGTCTAATGCTTTAACTGTCCGCATGTTATCAGCGCATGTTATCAGCAGGACCATGTGATTTTTTTATGATGTAAAAAATATTGTAAATAAATAATAAACTAAGGCTATTAAGTAGCTACCAGGGGGATATGCTCGGAACATAAGTGGATGATTGATTCGGCTTTGATTGGCAACATTTTGTGAACGTGACTGAAAGATGGTGGACATCATGTTGAGTAAACACAATATTATATTTTGGATTTAATAATGAAGAGGGCTGATGGGGTGTGAGCGGTTTCACGTAGGTAGGTATTGTATTTATTTTGTGTTAATATAGGCCGGGCGGCGCGGCGCTTCGAACCCTTGAAGTTCGTGGGCTTGATTATTTTCAATCTAATACCTCGAATACCAAGAGATTCTTATAGGAGGCCGTGAATTTGTCCTTTTCAAGAGCACTAAGAAACACATTTCGAACCTTCCGTAGAAGGCTATCGCAAAAGTTCCATAGGATCTAAGGTTCTAAGGTAATCAAGGGACATTACGTTAAAGGTCAGTGGGTCACATGTCACACACACATAATATGTAACTTAGCACAAACGTTTTCCACAGTTATAAGTTATAATACAAAGAGCGCTGACTCATAAAACCCTCGAGATGTCAGAGTGCACCATATTATCTTTTGAATACACTCGGGCCGTAAATAAATATTGACCTCCTTTACCTAAATGCGTAGATATGTATAATTGTATATGAATGATATCATCTCATTTGGACAGTTCATGTCAATATTTATATGAATTTATATACCTAAAGGAGGCATATAGTAATGCTGTCATATCCAGAGTTATTATTCTTATAGGAGGCCGTGAATTTGTCCTTTTCCTCAAGAGCACTAAGAAACACATTTCGAACCTTCTGTAGATGGCTATCGCAAAAGTTCCATAGGATCTAAGGTAATCAAGGGTTTCTTATAGGAGGCCGTGAATTTGTGCTTTTCCTCAAGAGCACTAAGAAACACATTTCGAACCTTCTGTAGATGGCTATCGCAAAAGTTCCATAGGATCTAAGGTAATCAAGGGACATTACGTTAAAGGTCAGTGGGTCACATGTCACATACACATAACATGTAACTTAGCACAAACGTTTTCCACAGTTATAATACAAAGAGCGCTGACTCATAAAACCCTCGAGATGTCAGAGTGCACCATTATCTTTTGAATACACTCGGGCCGTAAATAAATATTGACCTCCTTTACCTAAATGCGTAGATATGTATATGAATGATATCATTTCATTTGGACAGTTCATGTCAATATTTATATGAATTTATATACCTAAAGGAGGCATATAGTAATGCTGTCATATCCAGAGTTATTGTTTATAAATATTGACCTCCTTTACCTAAATGCGTAGATATGTATATGAATGATATTATCTCATTTGGACAGTTCATGTCAATATTTATATGAATTTATATACCTAAAGGAGGCATATAGTAATGCTGTCATATCCAGAGTTATTATTAGGTTGGGTTGGGTTAGGTTAGGTTAGGTTAGGGTTGGTTAGGTTAGGTTGGGTTAGGTTAGGAATCATACTAAATTTCGTCCTCTTCTTTATGTTAATTTTTTGAGTGCACTCAAAACCGAGTGAACTTTCACCTCCACTTCCGCTTTCGCCTCCACCTTGGAATATTGTATTCAAACAGAAAAATTTGGTAGAAACAATAATAAAAAAGCGTTTATCTAAGTAGGTACATAATTTTGGCGGAGCTAACTCAACTATTGTCTAATGCTTTAGTACAGATACTTTAAAAATATCTAAGAAACTATATTCTTATTTTTAGAGGAAAAAAATATAAATAACAGGCAAATGAGTACAGTAGCATATTGAAAAGAGTATGTTCCCTACAAAAAGCGGCACATTCGGCAAAAAGTCAGGGATTCTCTTAACTCCCAAGTACCTACCTATGGTCTATTTTAATTTGAAAGTTAGAGGAAAACGGAGCCTCATAGTGTGGACTGGGACCAAAATGAACATGTGCCATATCTAAGTATATCGTATCACACATTATAAACGTGTATTATGCCAAATAAGGTACATCATAATGTAATCATACTAGTCTCAATATGCACCTGGTACAGCAAATATGAATATATGGAATCTAAAATTAAATTCAATGATTATTATTGATTTTCATACGCTTTTTAACTTTCTATTAGAGGAACCTATACAAGGTAGGTGATGAGAAAATATTGGAATAGGTCCAAATATTCAAATTCGGGAAATGGGTGGAAATATCCGTAGTTATAGTTCCGTAGTGCAATAGAAAATCGTGTGATTTTCACATTTTTTTTTTTGTTTTGAAGAATGAAGGAGGAATAATACCTAGACAAGTTTTGTCTGTTTATCCTCCAGATGAACGCCTTTATGGTTGCGAGGACTGCGGAACAAAGAAATTTTACAGACTCAAATTTTTCATGGTGCCCACATGGGAAAGGTTTTGGGTCTACAGCACTGTTTCTGTCCGCATGTTATCAGCGCATGTTATCAGCAGGACCATGTGATTTTTTTATGATATAAAAAATATTGTAAATAAATAATAAACTAAGTAGCTACCAGGGGGATATGCTCGGAACATAAGTGGATGATTGATTCGGCTTTGATTGGCTACATTTTGCGAACGTGACTGAAATGGTGGACATTTTGTTGAGTAAACACTTTATGCTATCAGTTGAGTTGGTTTCAAGAGAGACAATAAAGCAAAAAGAAGCATAACATATAATTATTATGGACTTAATAATGAAGAGGGCTGATGGGGTGTGAGCGGTTTCACGTAGGTATAGGTATTGTATTTATTTCGTGTTAATATAGGCCGGGCGGCGCGGCGCTTCAAACTCTTGAAGTGCGTGGGCTTGATTATTTTCAATCTAATACCTAGAATACCAAGAGATTCTTATAGCTTATTACATAGGTTCTAGGATTACTAGGTAGGTATTAGTTACCTGACACATAATAATACGAGTATACCATTTCCTATCCAGCACTTCGGTACTGAAGTAGTTATGTATTCCTAAGGAGGTAGTACCTACCTCCTTATCAAAGGGTTTCTTACATTATTATACTTGGTTATTATATCATCTACTTATTTGGTAGAATTTCCAAAATTACCAGGAACTAGGAATACCTACTAGTAACGATGATCAGACCATTTGAAGGCCTTCCCAGCGACAGTTAGGCTCTCAATAGCTTTTGGCATAGGTACACACTCTGATAATAAAACTAAACAGAATTTAAATAATGCCTATTACGGTATAGCAATTATTTTAATCTCTTACATAAAATCATCCCATAGGTATAGGTACTTACATAAAATGTGTAAGCTGCCATGCTCATTAGTGTTGGTTTAGCATAGATAACATGTATTGTACGGCGGTTTGGAAATTCGCGAACAAATGGAGATAAAAAAACTGATTGTTCTGTAATACTTGTGTTTAGCAAGGTAGGATCACCAATCCGGCTTATCAACTTCACAACCAGTAGTTATTAGGTTCTAGTCAGGGTCTAATGGGTTACATATTTGGATTATTTCTCAAATAATTTCTAATCTGCTAGTCTAGTTAGCTTGAAGGGTGGTAAATTCTAGTCAGGGTCTAATGGGTTACATATTTGGATTATTTCTCAAATAATTTCTAATCTGCTAGTCTAGTTAGCTTGAAGGGTGGTACATCTGCCTTGTGAGCGCTAGGTCGCGAGGTCGAGTCTCGCCCGGTACGAATTTTACCCTAACAGATAAGATTCGTTCTCGCAACGGATGGCTTTCTCCTATTGTGTCTACTGTCTTCCTTCTCTCTTCGCTTTCGGGACAGTACGACCTTAGCAGTTACGGGTTCTCGCAACGGATGGCTTTCTCCTATTGTGTCTACTGTCTTCCTTCTCTCTTCGCTTTCGGGACAGTACGACCTTAGCAGTTACGGTCCCCTTTATCAAACCTCATTTTTTCAATCTAATCTAATCAGAAGTGAAATGTAATTACCTACTGTACTTATTATTCATGCCGAGTTCTCGAACCTTTGACTTTTCTCTCGTCTTTGGGAAATCTAAATCTCTACTGATTCAACCTATGGGGCTACTTACCCGAGATAACCTCTCGGTTTTAATCGGGTCAAGATTACTGAAAGTATTGAACGTTTGACTTTTGTGAGCATGCATGTCGGGCATGCAGTTCAGCTGGTAGGATGCACTTTTGGTGCAAGCAGCATGAGATTGAATGTTCTCCCTACAACTCAACTGTAAAGTGTAAAGCAAACGCACCATAAAGCAGCTTTCAGAGTACCTATATTGATTTCTGATACTTCCTAGGGAATTTTTGTTAATTGTCAATTAGTTGCACTGATTTACTGAGCAAGGATAAAATAATATGAATGAGGAGTAAAGTCCCAAGAACCCGTACAAATACGACTGTAAAGTGTAAAGCAAACGCACCATAAAGCAGCTTTCAGAGTATATTGATTTCTGATACTTCCTAGTGATTTTTGGTTAATTGTCAATTAGTTGCACTGATTTACTGAGCAAGGATAAAATAATATGAATGAGGAGTAAAGTCCCAAGAACCCGTACATAAATGCACCATAAAGCAACTTTTAGAGTTTAGACTATATTGATTTCTGATACTTTCTAGTGACTTTCGGTTAATTGTCAAGTAGACGCACTGATTTACTGAGCAAGGATAAAATAATATGAATGAGGAGTAAAGTCCCAAGAACCCGTACAAATACTTGACGCAATATTATGTATGTCACTGAGATAACTTGTCGTCATTCTCTTTTCCTCTCCCATTCGCATAGATACTTATTTCTATTTATGATTCATTTGCTCCTAGCCCCCACTTGAGCTGTCTCGCAAATACCCCGGGGACAGTATTGGGTACAATTATTTCTATTTATGATTCATTTGCTCCTAGCCCCCACTTGAGCTGTCTCGCAAATACCCCGGGGACAGTATGGGGTACAACGCGGCGTGGCGGACAGCACACGATAACTTAAACTGTTGTGTTTTATCGTTATGTAATAGCTCCCTCTTTCGTTTTCTCCCTTTTGCAAACATTTGCTCCTAGCCCCCACCTAAGCTATCTGACGGACACCCCGGGGACAGTATGGGGTACAATGCGGCGTGGCGGACAGCACACGATAACTTAAACTGTTGTGTTTTATCGTTATGTAATAGCTCCCTCTTTCGTTTTCTCCCTTTTGCAATTATTTTATCCCTGACTCGCACTTATTTGTTGTCTAAAAGTTACAACACTAGCTTACCATCTGTAGTTCGTTCTCACCATGGCCGGTTCTATGTACCTGGATGGCCAACCAAGGGAAAACAAGGAAGGACTGCCAGCCAAGGGCCTTCGCCCGTCCCTCGACAACCCGGTCGCTACAACAACAACCATCCGTAATTTCTACGTTCCAACAAGTCTATAAATTATTGCTAGGAAAGTTACAATATTACAGTAAAAAGGCCAAGAATATTACTGTGATAACCCAGCTATTAAAAAGTCTAGCAAGATTAATATTTTTTTCTAATTTAACCCTGATCATTGTATTGGCCTCTAACCTCAGAATTCCTATTGTTATCTGACAGTCTTCCTTATTCATGAGAATCTCCTTGGATTTTTATTTGCTTGATGCCCATCAAAGTAGCTGAGGCCAAGAATTTTACTGTGATAACCCAGCTATTAAGAAGTCTAGCAAGATTAATATTTTTTTTCTAATTTAACCCTGATCATTGTATTGGCCTCTGATCTCAGAATTCCTATTGTTATCTGACAGTCTTCCTTATTCATGAGAATCTCCTTGGATTTTTATTTGCTTGATGCCCATCAAAGTAGCTGTTTTGAAGAATGAAGGAGGAATAATACCTAGACAAGTTTTGTCTGTTTATCCTCCAGATGAACGCCTTTATGGTTGCCCATTAACAACGAACCGTGTCCGTACATATAACAAGGTAACATCTTCAAAATTATCTTAGATCGGATCAAACGAAATAAAATTTGACAAAACAGAAGAACATGGCAAATTAAAAATAATCTATCATTTCTCAAAGAATAATCTTTCTTACCTCTATTTAATAGCGAATAAAACAAATTCAATCTAATCTAATCAGAAGTGAAATGTAATTACCTACTGTACTTATTATTCATGCCGAGTTCTCGAACCTTTGACTTTTCTACACTATAGAATGGGTAAACACTATAGAACAGAAGAACATGGCAAATTAAAAATAATCTATCATTTCTCAAAGAATAATCTTTCTTACCTCTATTTAATAGCGAATAAAACAAATAACAACATAAATGAAAAGAAACAAATGAAAAGTATAAAAATAAACATGAAAAGTTGATATGTCTTTTTATATTTTTAAAATTATTCCATGAAAAGACAAGAAGGCGTCAATTCTCTCGGGCATTCAAAATATTTTCCGGTCATTTCGTATAGTATGACGGGTAACTTACAGCAAACGACTTTTCTCAAAAGCATTCAGCTGAGTTCAGAACCTCTGAAATTTGTGGGCGGAAAATTAAATCAAATATACATAATTCTA
The DNA here is from genome assembly GCF_000475195.1 of Diaphorina citri. Lineage (NCBI taxonomy): Eukaryota > Metazoa > Arthropoda > Insecta > Hemiptera > Psyllidae > Diaphorina > Diaphorina citri. Next base: position 177,643 of record NW_007377712.1, read on the forward strand.
GTTATATGATATAGACCAACTTATCAGGGAAAAGAAAAGTACCTAAACTGAATCCGTCTTAAACCCTTCTTAGGGTCGGAATTCAGCTACGAAGATAACCCCTCTATTCCCTTCGTGAAAAAAGTTTGACTTATTATTAGATTGGTACATTTAATTTTACAATATTCAACAGTAATTTAAACTAGATGGTATATCTTATAGGTATTTTAATTATATAGATAGCTCTTTTAAATCGCCAACTTGTCCCAAGAAAAAGTTTGAGAACTAAAAACCTGTTTCGATTATTCAATCAATATTTACGGTTTCGTCAAAGGAGTTTTTAAACTCAGTGACGATTAGGATGACCTTTTAATTCAATGTAAGTGGTCATTTTCATTTTATGAAAATTCCTAATTTAATACGAAAATGGTAGATATCATTTTTTGTTAGGTTAATGGAAAAAATGCCTACGTCAGCATAAATAGAAATAGTTACACAGATGACAAGCTATTGCAAGCCGTAACAAATAAAATTATATAATAGGTAATATACTAGCAGGCATAAATTAAATAATTATTAGATACATCTTAAAAAATTGTATAAAAAAATATTTTGTGAAAAAATGCTCAAATAAAATTTCGGAAAGAATTTTTTGGATACTTTGGATTCTGAATACCTGCTTGTCTTAAGCTGGCTTTAGACGACGCGACGTGATGTAAGGCATGGTCGCGAGCACATATTATCAAATCGCGAGGCAATGACTCGCATCTAAATGCAGCTTTAGGTGCTGAATAGGGGATGTAGCATATAGCACACCAAGTCATACTGATGTGTTCTGAAGGACTTGACCTTATTATTTCAAAAAATATTTACCTACCTTATCTATACCTACATTATAAGAATGTCACCTCTAGACGATAAGCTGAAGTCCTTGGTAGGGTTCTTCTTTTTAAATCCAAAATTTTATTTATTAAAATATGAGTACATTAATATAAAAAAAAATCAAGGCAAATTCAACGTATAAAAACTATTATTAGATAGTAAAATCACGTTTAAGTAATTCCTAGGATCCTAGAATAATAAATCAAGGCAAATTCAACGTATAAAAACTATTATTAGATAGTAAAATCACGTTTAAGTAATTCCTAGGATCCTAGAATAATAAGCACACTGGTAGGTGGAAGACTTTGCGAATATTTACTTAAAACGTAAGAAATAAAGACACTCACCCCTTTTCAGCGCTTCTAATATATTTTGGTATTACCATTTCATGAAGAGAGTCCAGCCTATGCATAGGACTCACTGAGAATTCCGTCATGTCTGTAGCATCATCACTCACAGCCGATCTACTGGCGAACAGTTGTCTTTTCTTTTCCCCACTGGTCGCCTGTTGCATGTCCCTACAAACAGAAAAATCCAGGATAAAGATGCATGATTGACCAATATTTCATTTCAAAATAAAAAGCCAAAGAGCACACTGGTAGGTGGAAGACTTTGCGAATATTTACTTAAAACGTAAGAAATAAAGACACTCACCCCTTTTCAGCGCTTCTTTGTTCTGAAGAAAACGTTGACGTGTTGGTTTGACTTTGGCCACACAACCACTCCTCAGATATACGGCATGGCTATAAAATATCAAAACCGGGGTTAATCAATGCTCACCTTCAACAGTAAATCCTTTTCAACATTAAGTTCAATTTCAACAAGGAGCATGGTAGCTCTCCACCGCGCCAATCCAAACTACGAGTGAGCTGTGATAATTACCTTATAATTCTACAATATACAACCCTCCGAATAGAAAAAATCCTTTTGTATGACCCACTAAAAGTTAGCTATTTTTTTTTTCTACTTCGCTTCTTCCCAATTTAATGACGCGGCATTAACCTCCTTTACCATACCCCTCCATACCCTCCTATCTAATACCCTAGAATAATGACACGCCTCTATCAAAGCTGTACTTCAGACGAGCAGCAACCATCCATAAAGTACCATCTAAGATTGGTATATTCGACTAAACTTTATAATAACCTACTGGAAAAAGTATACTTTTTTATGCAATTGCGTATAGCTGCTGTCTACATGTAATAATAAGTTGTGTCCATTATTTCTATCTACGTATATAAATGATCGGTAATAGATAAATAATGAATCAAATAAGCACATAACTATTCTTATAGGTACCTAAGTATCTATTAAATTACGTAGGTAGTCACCAGCAAATGTTTTGTGAAATCTAGTTGTCTTTTTCACTAAAGCATTTTGTTAGGTACATTCATAATTTCATATCAAAAAGGTACTCCATGTCAAAGTATGTTAAAACATTTCCATAACTGAGAGGCGCTCGAGCGATCATATTGTTAAACAAAAATAAATTAAATTATTAAACAAGATTTAATGAGTACGTATTTATAACTTTACAAAGTTCAATTTGTGACACCTCCAAAGGGAAACATATATGAAAATTTCCACTTTTCTCAATCGACTGGATATAATCAAAGGTTAGGTAAAGTCCTAGTTCCGAGAATCAGAACATTACTTTACCTAACCATTCGAAAGGAAACATACGAAGAAGGGAAAATATTTGCTACACCTGCGAGGAGTCGGAGGAAATTTTTTGATCTTCCGAACATGGCTGATCGATCCCCGGTCCGGGTACAGATTCCTGAAATCAAAAATAGATGGTCAATTTACCATGCAATCAAGCGTGCTGGGAGGCGCGTGAATGTCAAGAGTTTGAAGTGCCTGACCTAATGTGTAATAAAAAAATTTTTTTTTTCTACTTCGCTTCTTCCCAATTTAATGACGCGGCATTAACCTCCTTTACCATACCCCTCCATACCCTCCTATCTAATACCTCCTCCTTTCTCCATCCCTTTTCTCTCCAGTCTTCCTCAAACTTATCCCTCCACTTCAGTTTTGGCGTCCCTCTCTTTCCTTTCCCCTGTATGGGTAGTTGTTCTACTTTTTCACTTGTGCCCAAAGCATCTTAGTCTAGTTACATAAGTACACAAGTATTAAGACATTTATTTTATTTTCTATTTTACCTGAAAGAGATCGACAGGCTGGGATCGGGTCCTTCTTGGAATGGTGGCGGTAGTTGTTCTACTTTTTCACCTATGCCCAAAGTATCTCAGTCTAGTTACTTATGTACACAAGTATTAAGACATTTATTTTATTTTCTATTTTACCTGAAAGAGATCGACAGGCTGGGATCGGGTCCTTCTTGGAATGGTGGTAAGATGAGGTTGACTTTCTGCGGAGAGACGTAGGGGTGACACTCCCCTCCAGTGGGGTGGTAGGATGGCTTCTGCACAAGCGTTGTCTTGAGTGGATGTACTTCTGTAAAAAACGGGGCGATTTTTTGCTGGAAAATTTCCTCCCCTTATGAGGAACTCGAGGTATGTCCGCAGGTTTTCAAAATCACTGGTGCAGGGCAGGAGACCACATATCTATATATCGCAGGAAGCCATATATCTATATATCCCAGGAGGCCATGTACAATACTCGAACCGGGCCTAAATAAAGCACTACTTACTTATACCTGATTTATTTACCTCTCTTGACTCCGGTAAGGTCACAGAATCACAGCTCCTACTGTTTTGCTGCCTAAGTATACTAAGTATCAGTCTTATGTCGCTAGCTACGGATTGCTCCAAGTTGTCTAGTTTCCTGTAGGCAAAGAAACAATTAGCATGAATTAGGTAGAACTGAATTTAGGTCATGGGGTTTCAACTTGTGGTACGCGCAGTCAGTTCCTCCAGAAGTAATTAAAAATATTAATAGCTCTAAAAATATTGATCGTGTGCGGGGTGAATTGACAATAATTTTTCATAGGAGAGATAGTTATTGGCGACACCTACTGACAAAAGTATTGATATTACTGATAATCATAAATCAAGTAGAATACCAAAATAAGACAGTTCGGTCTCGGGAAAGTTATTTCTTGGGTATGGTACGGTCCGATTATTACGTAGTACGTACGCTCAACTGTGACCGAGTTCATGTCTAGTGTAGCTTTTGCAAAGGATATTTACCTCGCCAGTGAATCTACTCTCGCACTGACTTGAGAGCCACAATGCGAGCAGTGCTGCTGTGCAGAAGTAGGTTGAGGTAAAGTTGAGGTTATCACAGTCGACTGACCTGCAACTGGAACAAAAAATATTAAAATGGTAAATCCAATAAATCTTAATTGGAAAAGTTTATAAGGACATGATGTACCTATCACAAGGGACAGAAAGTTACAATACTTTTATCTTTTATACCGCAACCGTCAGTAGAAAAGGGTACCTATACCTCATACTACCCTTCTCAACTTTCATTTGAAGTTCTAGAAAAGTTTCCATCAAACCACATTGCATAACTATTAAATTAAAGGCGTTCATACAAAAATGTGGATTAGTCTAGGCTAGTAGGTGTGATGGCGATAAATACATTGGCAATATGGCAGTCTACAAAACCAATAAGCAATTTCCCTGTTTCCCCCTTGATCAAAGGCGTATATCCCACTCCCGCCGTGCGCGAGGACAATTGGAATCCCCGATGCAGTGATATACTAAAATATCTGCTTGATATTTGAACAGTATTATGTAAGATCACAATAGGTATCACCAGCTAATGAAATATGTTCAAACGTACAAAAAAGCATATTGAGCTTGCATGTTCTAGTTATGATCTTGTCCTCCTCCTCTCTTCGATTTCGGGATGATAAGATCTTAGCAGGTAAAGTTTCCTCTGTCAAACATAAAAAAACCTTTCCTCTCTTGATTTTCGGACATTCATTCCGCTTATTTCAAAATCTCCTACGAAAGACACTCACTATCCAAAATCATCCATGCGATCATCGTCCATGACATCTTGGAACATGGCGGCTGCAGCACTCTCCATGCTGTCCTGATTGAAGGCTCGTGTCCTGGCAGGACGGGTTTATTTCAAAATCTCTTACGAAAGACACTTACTATCCAAAATCATCCATACGATCATCGTCCATGACATCTTGGAACATGGCGGCTGCAGCACTCTCCATGCTGTCCTGATTGAAGGCTCGTGTCCTGGCAGGACGGGATGGAAATCTCCGTATATCAATCTCCAGACCTCCGCCGCCTCCCACATCTACGGTAGGTCGATCATTGGAGCTTGAGCCGGAGCGACGACGACTATGTCGGCCACACCTTGGATCTACCCCGGCCTGCTCCTCCTGCAATAGAAATTATATCAGCTCAGATATGGACAGTGAAATTAACCATTCCCTTTAGCCTTGCACAGCGCTGTTTAGAATGCGAGAGTAAAGCGACTTTTCAGTCCCATGCTGGTAGTATAAACAAGGTATATTTGTTGCAGTATACTGTTATATTCAATTCAAATTTTCGATTTATTGTGGCAGAATTCCCAAAGGATAAAATTTTAGAATTCCACGCCTCGGTTGAGATTCTCTCGTCCTCCCGCTGAACAAGCTGGGTTAACAAATCAGTCAAGTTGTTTGGAGTTTAAATTCGTGCATCAATAGAGAAAAAGAAAATCTGTGAAGAACCCCCGAATGGAAAGTTCTACATACATATGTGGACTTTGAACGGAATCACAACAGTTATACCAATACCAAGATATACATTTGACGTAGATATCTAGATAGATACCTGCTCCAATAAAATAAATTAGATTTTAGATACCTACATAAAAAATCTAAAGAAAGCGCTATTTCTTCATGACCATGGGAAAGAAAAATGCATAACTTTAAAGTGGGTAGAAACATCAGAGGTTAGGGCGCTGGTAAACTCTTTAGGCCGCGGCCCACAAAGTGAGTTTAAACTCCGTTAAAGTTCTAATCTCGGTTTAAGCAATCTGGCTAAAAATTTGAATTTCTAAAATTTCTAAAAATCTCTAAAATTTCTAAAAAAAAAAAAATAAAAAAAAAACAATCAAAAAAATCTAGGTTCTAGGTGGACTTTGAACGGAATCACAACTGTTATACCAATACCAAGATATACATTTGACGTAGATATCTAGATAGATACCTGCTCCAATAAAATAAATTAGATTTTAGATACTTAAAAAAATCTAAAGAAAGCGCTATTTCTTCATGACCATGGGAAAGGAAAATGCATACCTTTAAAGTGGGTAGATACATCAGAGGTTAGGGCGCTGGTAAACTCTTTAGGCCGCGGGCCACAAAGTGAGTTTAAACTCCGTTAAAGTTCTAATCTCGGTTTAAGCAATCTGGCTAAAATTTTGAATTTCTAAAATTTCTAAAAAAAAAAAATCTAATTTCTAAAAATCAACCAATCAGATTGCTTAATCCGAGAGTTTAATTTAAACCGAGGTTAAAGGCCGAGGGTCACGGCCTTAATCGGACAAATTTTATGCTCGAATTGCTCGATCCTATAAAATAAAGTACCAGTGTCTCTCGCCTTTAAGGTGGGGGTTAAAGAGAGCAAATAAACTACTTACTAGGAACTTGATGTTCTAGCAAGGGTTGCGTTTCCCTGGCCTCCACAAGCACACTCGTGGAGTCCTGACGGGTGGGTTTCATGCTGAAAGAGCTGCTTGAACCGGGGGTCACGGCCTTAATCGGACAGATTTTATGCTCGAATTGCTCGATCCTAAAAATTAAAGTACCAGTGTCTCTCGCCTTCCAGGTGGGGATTAAAGAGAGCAAATAAACTACTTACTAGGAACTTGATGGTCTAGCAAGGGTTGCGTTTCCCTGGCCTCCACAAGCACACTCGTGGAGTCCTGACGGGTGGGTTTCATGCTGAAAGAGCTGCTTGAACGTTTGAGCCGGGCTTCAGAAGCATAGGATCGGCCTACAAGACAACCAGGGGTACGGTAACACTACGAGAGATGCAACAACTACCGAAGCTTTAGGGGGATTGAGGGGGAGCAGGGTATGTAAACAAGACACCTAGAATGGGAAGCTACGCTACGTTTCGTCCTCTCTCTCTCTCTCTCTCTCTTTCCCATTGAAAACTCGACCATTTATCAATTTATCATACTTGGCTGATTCAACCCGAACCATTACTAAAATTCCCATTGAAAACTCGACCATTTATCAATTTATCATACTTGGCTGATTCAACCCGAACCATTACTAAAAACATGCAATAATGCCTGGGTCACATTTTTGAGTTAAACTTTGATTAATGTTAAACCGATACCGATTGGATTAAGCTATTCAAATGGTTCCTCTAATCGGTTCAATTTTAATCCGAGCTTACCACAAAGTGTGGCCTAAATAATAGGACCTACCATATTATGTGAAATCATAATATAATCTACAAAAATATTGAGGGTAGGTAATTGACTAATACATTACATATTAGGTAATTATTTCTATGTATTTATGGTTTATACCCAATCATTGTTAGTAGGTACCTACTGGTACTATTTACCATTCAAGTAAATCTACGCAAAATAAATACGGCCACTTTAATTCAGCGCTTTCATTCAAAGCAAAATAGAAACATTCGCAGAGCAAAAATTAGAACAATGTACCTACTGAAAAGTACGAACGATTCTTCAAACATCTCAAACTAAACGCGTTCCTTATTTTATTTTCGTATGCCCACTACCACTTTTGGTGATAATATATCAAAATCCATGTAACTCAGTCAATTAATGTTAGTTCGTTAGTAGCGCATTGTCTGCAAATATTGGGTTTACGTAGGTATAAGCTCTTGCAAAAGTCAATAAAAAATTCAAATAAATATAATAGTCTATGTAAATTATCGAGCTAGGTATACCTACCGAGATCAATCAGAGTTATAAAACACGTTATGATGCTATGATACTGATTTTGTTTGACTTGCTGACTTACCAACACTTGCGTCCTGTGCGAGTTTGGTTGATAGTCCATGCAAGCGAATATCAGTCAGACTACGTTTGAGCTGATTGAACATGCCTGAAGAATTCACGTCAAAAATGAATTTCAAATCAGGGAGGGAGTCTTAAAGTGTGTCCAAACATAGTCGACCGCTCGATCGACGGCTGGTCGACTATTTGTGGACACACCTTTAGGGCCATATTTATGAACAAAATACTAGCTCTCAAGCTGCACTAAAGGATCAGTTCCAAACATCTGATTGGCCAAAATTTAATTGTTTATCTTCCTTGAGAGCGAGATATTTGTGTTAATAAAATGGGGTGCTAATTTCAGATCTCTAATCTCATGCTAACTTCATGTTGGTCAAATTTTAGGCCTGTTTCAAGTTCTTTCGCTTGCGCAGAAGTCAGCAATGAGTGATACCTATAGACCTGGGGTTATTGAATTCAGGCGGGTTATGCTAGAGTTTAGGTACAAAACCACAGGTGTTAAATGGGACTAAATCTAGATAAGCGGGGAAGAATTGCGGCAACATTTCATATCACACTTAGACATCACAAGAAGGACTAGCTATGCTAAAGCAGTAGAGTAGGTATTTGGTTCTTAATTTCCAACTGTAATCAAATGTAGCAAAACATTGATGTAGCTAATCATACATTGACTTTTTTGGGTTGGTTGGTTGATTGATTGTAAACTTGATGCCCAACCTTATAACTTTCGATATACCAACTAGAATACTAGATGAACCAAATTGTCAAATATCTATAAATCTGAAGTAAAACCTTGGAATCTAGTAAGCGTCTATTCTTACCTGATATGGAATTCATTGCTTTCTTCTGCTGTTGTCCACTAGCCTCGGAGAAATCCAAATTCATTGGTGTTACATCTTGACCCGCTTTGTCCGTAGAAAACTCCAAGATCCCGTGATGGCCATTGTTTTTAGAGTCACTGTAAAATCGGAGTACCGACAAATTAGTTTGAATTTAATCTCACAAATGGTTTCCTCCTGGTTTTGGAGGTTTGGACATAGCAATTTCCCTGTTTCCCCCTTGATCAAAGGCGTATATCCCACTCCCGCCGTGCGCGAGGACAATTGGAATCCCCGATGCAGTGATATACTAAAATATCTGCTTGATATTTGAACAGTATTATGTAAGATCACAATAGGTATCACCAGCTAATGAAATATGTTCAAACGTACAAAAAAGCATATTGAGCTTGCATGTTCTAGTTATGATCTTGTCCTCCTCCTCTCTTCGATTTCGGGATGATAAGATCTTAGCAGTTAAAGTTCCCTCTGTCAAACATAAAAAAACCTTTCCTCTCTTGATTTTCGGACATTCATTCCGTTTATTTCAAAATCTCTTACGAAAGACACTTACTATCCAAAATCATCCATACGATCATCGTCCATGACATCTTGGAACATGGCGGCTGCAGCACTCTCCATGCTGTCCTGATTGAAGGCTCGTGTCCTGGCAGGACGGGATGGAAATCTCCGTATATCAATCTCCAGACCTCCGCCGCCTCCCACATCTACGGTAGGTCGATCATTGGAGCTTGAGCCGGAGCGACGACGACTATGTCGGCCACACCTTGGATCTACCCCGGCCTGCTCCTCCTGCAATAGAAATTATATCAGCTCAGATATGGACAGTGAAATTAACCATTCCCTTTAGCCTTGCACAGCGCTGTTTAGAATGCGAGAGTAAAGCGACTTTTCAGTCCCATGCTGGTAGTATAAACAAGGTATATTTGTTGCAGTATACTGTTATATTCAATTCAAATTTTCGATTTATTGTGGCAGAATTCCCAAAGGATAAAATTTTAGAATTCCACGCCTCGGTTGAGATTCTCTCGTCCTCCCGCTGAACAAGCTGGGTTAACAAATCAGTCAAGTTGTTTGGAGTTTAAATTCGTGCATCAATAGAGAAAAAGAAAATCTGTGAAGAACCCCCGAATGGAATGCGGATGTATTTCTAATGACACCGTGCAAAAAAAGACAGATATTGAAATTGAGATACGTCCATTTTGACTTCGAAAATGATCCCGACAGTTAGAATATCCAGAACTGGAAGAGAAATGTAATATAAAAGCATCATAAAATAAACAGAAGCGTATGACTCCTGGGAATGCAGCAGGAAGACACTGAAGTAAAATACAAGTCAGGAGTGTGGGTTGGTCTGCATCCTGTGCCAAAAAGCAGGGGAATACCTAGCATAAATAATACATATTTCTTGCACAATATTATTTCTCTTATGACTTACATCCCTCATGTAGAAAGTTATCTCGAGGTTCTCAGTGAAGGAGTTGTAGAATTCAGGATACAGATCCAATACATCCAGCAGATCATCCCGATGTATCTTGTGCAGATCACAGTACGTTAAAGCTCGAACGTTGCTTGAAGATTTGCCAATGGTGGAATGTAGGCAAGGGTTTTCTCCGTAGATGTCATCCTTGCCTAGAATGGCCATGACAACATCATCCCGTAGGATCTCGATGGAACCTCGCGAGATGAAGTAAAGGGAGGTGAGAACGTCACCTTTGTGCACCAGAGTGTCGCCAGGGGGCGCGTGTGTCGTTTTAAACTTAAGTGATAAAGCTCTGTAAAGCAAACAGAAACACAACTATTGTAGATAATATCTCTTTACAATCAACGATTTCATTTTCAGATTCCATTACATCTTGTTTTCATCTCTAGAATATTTTGTTACCTATGTACTTAATTGTCATCTGTTATTTATCTCGACATCGGCAGTGGTCGCGTCATGATTGATATGGTAAAAATAAATAAATAATGGAATAATTCTTACCGTAAACAGCCAGGAGAAGCACCTTTAAATGCGGAACAATTGGAAAGTAAATTGCGATTCAAGTGCAAGCAAATGTCAGCTTGAAGGCACTCAGGGAATCCTTTGAGGACACTGTTCATGTCAATGCCATTTGTGTAGGTCCAAGCATGCTGTAAAACAAGACAAGTTGAACCCAGTCTTCCGAATATGTAGGTAGGGCAAATTTAAAAGTCGACTTTTTCAATACGTACCCTTTGAAGAAAAAAAAATCTTTTGATAATATCTCATGGTACTCTGACATGAACAAACTTTTGGTTCCCTAACCAAATTGACTTTTGCCTTTTGTTTCCCAGTCTTCAAAATGTTGTGGTCAGAACATTTATAATGGAAACTTTCAAACGAATAGCGAAATAAGACGAAATTAATAAAACCTCTACTAATTGGATATTTTGCTTTCATAAAATAATGTCTACATCCATCAGCATTCAACAAGATAGGTAATATTATTATTACAGCTTTATTCTTTCTAAAGAAGAGACGAACTATCGAAGACTGAAATTTAGTTCGCTATTAAATTAGTATGGCATTGATGTTCAATTAAATCACGAAATAGATGAAACGGCACAAAATAATGAAGAAAAGTTGGGTTGGGTCAAAAGGGTTGAAAATACTTCCTCTGAAAAAATACTTACTTGAAAATACTCCTCTAGTCTTTGCCTCAAAGGATTTGGTATTTGATGAAAGCGAATGAATTCTCGTACCCTCAGCATTTGCGTGTGATACCTGGCCGTTCCGGAGTACAACCTTTGAATAATGGCCGAAACGTTACCGAATATACTGGCGTACATGAGAGCTGCAACGAGAACATTCTTGGTGAAACAACTGCTACTCTCTTACGTAATTGCCCACTATTACCTAATTCACTTAATTAAAAAATATAGGTACTTCAGTAAACAAACTCAAGACCTGTCTAATTTGACAAATTGGGGAAAACAATCTGCGTGAATCCTGTTGCTTGGGAATTTTTCAGACAAGAGGTTTTTACTTTTTATTATATAAAGAAAGAAAAAAAAACTTTCGTTTGTCTCATACTCCAGCATTTCCTCCAATTAAAGACACCATTTTTTGATAAAAACATCTCTCAGTCTGTCTCTCCTTCTCTCTGAGTAAAGTATCCTATTACTAAAACAAAAGAGCATCTCAAACATCCGATACTTTAGCGCGTCAAAAAATAAAACGAGAGCTATAACTATCTCATCCTCATTATTGAAAAGAATTGAAGGAGATGAGGAGTGAATAGAGATGATTAGATAAAACGAGAACAAAAGGAAAACATGACGTGCAGAGAAAAAAAGCTATACCTATCTCATCCTTATTATTGAAAAGAATTGAAGGAGATGAGGAGTGAATAGAGATGATTAGATAAAACGAGAACAAAAGGAAAACATGACGTGCAGCGTGCAGAGAAATAGAAACAAACATAGTGGACGAGGAGAGACATACTCAAAGCAGGCGAAAAGAGGGAAGTGCTGGGAGGGAAAAAGAGAGAGAGGAAAACGGAAAAAAACACTTCTAGAACGTAGGATAATTTTGTTGGGTATTGAATATAAAAGAACATTGTAGAATAAAGAAATCTTTTGCCTAACCCAGTTATAACAAATGTAACACACATCATGTCCATTTCATTGGACACTTTGAGCTTATTGCGAGAACATTATGAGGATTTAGCTGAGGAGAAGTTATTGATAAATGAGATTGAGATTTACTTGTCTTGTTCACATTTCATTGTACATCTGTGTCTTTTTCACATATTGCAGTATGTCTTTGACTCTGATGATTCGTTTCCTTCCTATGCATCGACCGTTCAACACATATGTATTTACCTCGTGTCGGGAGCACTTTGAGTCCTACTGCATTTCGCGAGACGACGGGCGTCACATAAGTATGTATATAATAACTATTTGCATTATTTACATCAGAAGTTGAGAAAATGGCGTGCAGACTTTTTCTAGTTTATTTATTCTGGAACTGATAGTTTCAATTTTCTCTTTTCTTACTCTTCTGACAACAACAATAACAACGACGACGACAGAGGAGTAGGAAATACTCGCAAAAATCGCAATAATTAATTAACAAATTAAATCGTTTGAAAATTCAAATAATTTGTCACAAGTCATTAGAAAACAAATAAAACCTCCCCGGCTTGCGATGCTGTTTGAGTCCTACTGCATTTCGCGACACGGCGGGCGTCACATAAGTATGTATATAATAACTATTTGCATTATTTACGTCAGAAGTTGAGAAAATGGTGTGCAGACTTTTTCTAGTTTATTTATTCTGGAACTGATAGTTTCAATTTTCTCTTTTCTTACTCTTCTGACAGTAACAATAACAACAACGACGACGACGACGACAAATGAGTAGGAAACACTCGCAAAAATCGCAAAAATTAATTAACAAATTAAATCGTTTGAAAATTCAAATAATTTGTCACAAGTCATTAGAAAACAAATAAAACCTCCCCGGCTTGCGATGTTTGTACGCGATAAAAACTTCTGGCCGACCGCCAAATCTTGGCCCCAGTCGTTTAGTTCCCACCCTACAGGGAAGAGTAAGGAGGGTCCCCTACCCTCAACTCCCAGTCACAATTTTGTGCAACATTAATAGGTTTGTGCCAGAAGAATGTAAGGTTTACGATTTTAACACGAACGCCCATTGTGTGTTTATGATATTGTTCGTAATTATGATTGCTTTACAAGTGTCACTCTTGTGACATTTTCGACTACTTGAAGCTATCTTTACCATCATGATGGCAGTAAGTTGAACTCACTTTATTCACACCCAGGAAAGGAGTTTTATGTGTCTTCGTCGCCCAAAACTTACTCAAAGATTTTTCAGACTCATTAATTTTATATAAACTCGTAAATTTCATGACATTATTGTTTCCTCCCCAAAATCAATACCTACTGTTAACTATTTTCCAACATTTTTTGGGACTTCGTTTTAACTCCTTCTTGATGTTAAAACCTGATCTTCAAACGAATACCGTTTGCATGAGGTTCACTGAGCAGACTGAGCTAAGCACGATGAAATAAAAGATACGTAAATAGTGGATCTTGACGTGATGGGTGGGGTGGATGCTCCAAATTATAAATAGTAGACTGAGCTAAGCACGATGAAATAAAAGATACGTAAATAGTGGATCTTGACGTGATGGGTGGGGTGGATGCTCCAAATTATAAATAGAGGGCAAAACCAAAACAAAAGAAAAACAGAACAAAATCTCTAATCAATATAAAATAAACACATCAAACGCTAACTAATCAACATCACCTACAAGAACGAAATCCATGGGCGTACATGCACTATACACTATAGGAAGATAAAGTACATAGGTACGAGCCGCGAGTGGTCAACTTTTGGGTGTGAAATTGGATTTTTTTTTTAACTGTCATACCTACCACAACAATTTACGACTAAGGATGAAGTCAACTAACAGTTCGTATTTTTTCTCATGATGTAAAGTTCCACACAAGTCAAGTTGACCCTTCTATGGTGTTGGGTCTCCTAACCTCTCCAATTTGTAAATCTGCCAATAACATGCTAGTCATTGCTATGTACATAGTTTTGGTATTTACAAACGTATGTAACTTGGATAACTTACTACTTATTCTTAAGTAGATGTAAAGTTCCACACAAGTCAAGTTGACTCTTCTATGGTGTTGGGTCTCCTAACCTCTCCAATTTGTAAATCTGCCAATAACCAATAACATGCTAGTCATTGCTATGTACATAGTTTTGGTATTTACAAACGTATGTAACTTGGATAACTTACTACTTATTCTTAAGTATTTCAGCTATAAAAGCATGCAGTGCCGATTTTGAACTGTCATACTTACATCCTACAAGCATAACTAGGATGGTGAAGATTTTCTCGTTGTCCGTGTTTGGAGCGACATTGCCAAATCCCACAGACGTTCTTAAGTATAGATGTTTGAAATTGAACCCCCCCCACCCCTTCCCCTGTCAGTTTTAATTTTCGTTACTATACAAAGGAAATGGTATTTCGAAGTTTAGTGTGGCTAACCAGATAAGGTATATAGAAATATATTAGGAGTTTTTGATTAGTTTTCGAGCTTTTGGAGTACTCGTGCGACGCCCATGGATATTAAACTAAACACTCGATGAATTTACCATAAATAGAACAAGTCAACACCAATAAGGAAACCAACATCTTAGTCATCTTACTACAAACTAGAAAATTAAAACATAGATTAATTAATAATCACCCTTGGTGACAATCCAGCTAAAAGATAATCTGTATGCAAACACGTCTCCCAGAGGTGACATTGAAAATAATAATAATAACAATAATAATTCGACTTAGTCTGGAATTAAACCCTCGACCCCCAAGTATGCAAGCCTAGAATGATATCCTAGGGTTGATAAAAGTACAGCAGCACCATATTCCGAGTAGCGATCAATCTTTCTCGCCACTCGTACCAGTCTTAACAAGCGAGCAGTCTTCAGAAGTCCAATGAGAGTGGTGGTCTAAAATCAGAAGGTGGTCGAAACATTTTGGAGCTCCATCATACCTAAATACTTCAGTATTTTATTAAGATTTAGTCGAGAAGTAAAGGAGATCCAGCCTATAGTTTCCAAGGAAATTCCCTCATATCAATGAAAACTCTATCAAAGAATACCTACTTAATCCCATTTTCGGTCGTCACCTAACCATTTACTAGTAAACGAAGATAGTTGAGCAAATTCACGAAATGGACTGTCTCTCCTCCACTCTGACTGAACAAATTTCATTTTGTTGTCAATAAACCACAAGTCTGTTGTCATTTCAAATTATAGTGAACACACAGACACTATGGCAGAATGGCTGGGGGGTGTGAATCTCATTCACAAGAGACAAGTACATATGACTTGTATTCAAGTTTGGTGAACCAGCGTCAGATACTTGAGCTATGTATTGTGTTTAGGATAAATGTCACGTAGCTTGGGAAGCTCTTCAGTTTTCTAGCTAAGCACTCTTTCCATTAGGATTTGACGCAATCCTAACTATAAACCTTTTTTTTTCTTTTTTATGTCGAGCTTAACTGTATGATCTCTATGCAAAACACGATTCAAAGCAGTTGGTATGGAAATTCAGGAAATTGATCCGATTTTCTAGAATGTAAGGAGGCTACACTATCTATTGGTATAAAAATTATCACCCCTTGCCTATATTGAAACGTTCAGGTATAGTCATCTAAATATCTACCCATCTCATAAATATAAGTAGGTACGAATATGTAGGTAGGGCAAATTTAAAAGTCGACTTTTTCAATACGTACCCTTTGAAG